>NW_028288767.1:300000-497462 GCF_059628265.1 Tinamus guttatus | reverse complement strand
GAAAGAAAGAAAGAAAAGAAAGAAAGAAAGAAAGAAAGAAAGAAAGAAAGAAAGAAAGAAAGGAGGGAGGGAGGGAGGGAGGGAGGGAGGGAGGGAGGGAGGGAGGGAGGGAGGGAGGGAGGGAGGGAGGGAGGGAGGAGGAGGGAGGAAGGAAGGAAGGAAGGAAGGAAGGAAGGAAGGAAAGGAAGGAAGGAAGGAAGGAAGGAAGGAAGGAAGGAAGGAAGGAAGGAAGGAAGGAAGGAAGGAAGGAAGGAAGGAAGGAAGGAAGGAAGGAAGGAAGGAAGGAAGGAAGGAAGGAAGGAAGGAAGGAAGAGCACAGAACACAGATTCTTAATGTCAGTTACTCTGGGGATGAGTAGATGCGCATGGTTGGTTATTGGTGCTAGCGTTGAACCCACTGAAACAATTTCCTCATTGCAGCCTTGAGCTCCTTGTTCCTAATGCTGTAGATGGGGGGGTTCACTGCTGGAGGCACCAGTGAGTACAGAACAGTCAGCACCAGATTCAGAACTGGTGAGGAGAGGGATGGGCGGCTTCAGATAGGCCAAAAATGAAGTAGTGACAAACAGGGAGACCACGGCCAGGTGCGGGAGGCACATGGAAAAGGCTTTGTGCTGGCTCTGCTCAGAGGGGAGCCTCAGCACGGCAGCAAAGGTCTGCACGTAGGACATCACAATGAAAGTGAAACACCCAAAGGCTAAACAAAGACTAACCATACTAACCCCAACTTCCCTGAGGTAGGAGTCTGAGCAGGAGAGCCTGAGGATCTGGGGGATCTCACAGAAGAACTGCTCCACCTCATTGCCTTGGCAGAGGGGGTAGGGAAAATGTGTTCCCAGTGTGCAGGAGAGCATTGAGTAAAACACTGGCCCAGGCAGCTGCTGCCACTTCCAGACAAGCTCTGCTGTCCAGGAGGGTCCCGTAGTGCAGGGGTCTGCAGATGGCAACGTAGCGGTCATAGGCCATCACAGTGAGGATATTAAACTCTGCTGAAAGTAAGAAAAAGATTAAAAAGACCTGGGCAGCATATCCCAAGTAGGATATGCCCCTGCTGTTCCAGAGGGAATTGGCCATTGATTTGGGGAGAGTGGTGGAAATGGATCCAAGGTCGAGGAGGGGGAGGTTGAGGAGGAAGAAGTACATGGGGGGTGTGGAGGTGGTGGTCGCAGGCTATAGCTGTGATGATGAGGCCGTTGGCTAGGAGGGCAGCCAGGTAGATGGCCAGGAAGAGCGAGAAGTGCAAGAGCTGCAGCTCCCACATGTCTGTGAATGGCAGGAGCAGGAAGTCACTGGGAGAGCTGCTGTTGGACATTCGCTCCTTCAGGCCACTGCAGGACTGTCTAAGGAAGAAGAGTTGTTGAGAAATTAGAACAGATTTCCATGTGTAAATCTTTCTCATAAACCCTCCTGTACCCCACAAACTTTATGAATTTCCATTTCAGTCAAGCCCCAGGTCTTTGAGGTCTGTGTCTTGAGCTCTGGTTGGTGCTGGGTGAGTTTGCCATAAGGAGACAGAAATCCTCAGCACTGCTAGTGCACTCTGAGTAAATGGCTGTGGTTGTAGAGGGGCAAAAGGACTCACTATAGCATTAATGCAGCGTGAGAAGAGTTGGCAGCTCTTCCCAGCTGCCCTGTGTTCACATCTCTGATTTAGAGGACAATTTCCCTCACTTTACCACAGAAAGAAATCACTTGATGGAGTGCAGAGGAATCCAGGTTCAAAGTGCCGATCGCCCAACCCGGTGCCCTATCTGAGAGTCCCTGAGGGAGATCTCAGCCCTCCTCTTCAAGCCAGAAGCACATTGGACTTATTCCAGCTGTTCCCATGCACCTGCCCAGCAGCAGTGCTGTGGCCTCTACCTAGTGAGCTTCTCCATGGAGCCCCTCCAGAAGACTCATCTGTAGTGGGGGAGCTGTGCCCTCTGGAGGGCAGCGTGCAGCCCAACCAACAAAAATACAGAGAAAAGGTCTAATGTTTTAAGGATGGGGTGTCCTGAAGAGAGAGTTGGTTCATTCCCAGACCCTCGCAGTACCTGGCTTCAAGCAGCACAGGGCAGAGGGGCTTCGGGCACCTCACACTCAAGGACACTCTGCATGTCAGGACCCACAGCGTCGGTGTCTGGACTGCAGCAGAAACCCCCTGCCCAGAGAGTCCAAGGGATGGACAAGGGCAAACACAGAGCAACACCCTGATTTGTGCCAAGAGAGGCAGGGCCAGGCAGGCCTGGGGGAAGGGGGCTCTCAGGAGTCTCCTTCATGCCCATCTGCCAAGGAAATATGGTCTGGATGCTGCAGCTTGCAGAGCAGAGGGTTGTGCTGGTGGGTGGAGGGGAGGAGGTGCTAAAGGTGTCAGTTTCCTCTCACCCTCTGGCCATGACTCTGCTGCCCAAGGAGCCACCAGAGCTGTTCCTCCATCCCTGTGTGTCTGCCCTGTCTGTGCTCACAGACTCCATCCCACCCATTGGGCCCTAGGCTTTGTCCAGCAGACACCTCATGGGGGCAGGATCCTGCCCAGGGCACCTCCGTGTTTGCGGGTGAGACAAACCTTGCTGAGGCTGGAAAGGGGATGCTGGCTCTGTCTGTGGGTGAAGGCATTTCCTAAGGTCCTCCCACTACTGCGCTTCTCTCAGTGTCACCGTTCCTGAGCCTCCATCCCCTGTCTAAACCTGATAGATCCATTGCTTGTTTCACCACGCTCAAAGAGAATAAAAGTGAGAGGACAGAGTCATGACAGCTCCCTGTCTATCAGGGGTTCCTTGGTGTTCTTGATGAAAAGTCACCTCTGGTATGTCCCCAAGGCAGAAAATACAGCATCCTCTTGATGGGAGGCTCAAGCGACCCTACTGGGGGTTTCTCTTCTAACCCAGACCTTCTCCCCACAGCGCCATGGGGAGCTCCCCAGGCAGGCTGAGTGCTGACACTCACAGGTGGCAGAGTCACTGCCCCGGGCTCACAGCACCATGGAGCACAGGGACGCTGCTCTGAATTACAGCCCTGGGCAGACCACAGTGCACACCCCAGCTTCACACCCTGCAGCCATCCCCGGGAGAAGAGAGCAGCATGTCCTGTCCCTGTGTTGGAGTGGCAGGAACGCTGCTCTAAAGCATCTCCCCGTTCTCTGCACAGGAGGGAGCAGGAGAATGAGTGTTAAAACCCCGATCTGTAATGGCATGGATTGGGGTCAGAACACCCCTCCAGGAACCTCAGCAGCATTGCCCTGCAGACAGAGACTCACCGTGTCAAAGGATGTGACGCTTTCTCCACCAGTTCTCCTCTGTGTTCCCACTCCACTCTGCCGTTCCCCTCTCGCTGCCTTCTCTCCTCCCCTGTCCGCAGCAGCAGGCAGTGCCCGCAGCCCTGCTGCTCTTGGCACAGGAGCTGCTCCTGCACTCGGCTGTCTCTGGGCAGTGCTGCCAGGCTGCCACGAGCTGCCTCCGTCCCAGGAGCCTGGCCCCGCTCAGGAGCAGAGGAACAGCTGAACTCACCAATTTCTCTGTCCTTGGTCTCTCTTCCTCCTGGGAAATGTGCATGAAGTAAACTGAAAGAATCACACTTGTTGTCCTTTCCTAATGAGTGGAGAAAAAAGGATTTTTGCAGTCTATTTTGTCAGAGGATGACTATCTATGCAAGTTAGAAATGTCCCACTCTGGAAGGCTCTAGTTAGGAAGCCCCTAATAGGCAGGACACTGAGACAGGGGCAAGAAGGGGGCTCATGGATTCAGATGAGATGTTTTGCAGCCCAAATATATGCAAATGCCTGGAGCCTGGCATACGCAGCATAAACTATCACAGGATCTCTACATTACTGGAATAACTGAGATGCATTAGGACCGTTCACACAACTGGAGGTCTGTGCTGCTGAGGTAAAAGCTCTTCAGGGGAGACTGTCAGGAAGGAGGAGGAGGCTGTTTTATGTGGAGGGGCAGCTCAGATGCATGCAGAGCTTCCATTAGATGGGCAATAGTTTGGGCATGTGCTTGTGGGTGAGCATCAGAGTAAGGGTGACATCATGATGGGAGCTACAGACCATGCAGTCAGGGTGAGGAGGTGGATGACAGCTCCTTTTAAGCAACGTGAGAAAGGCTGTAGATCACAGGTCCTGGCTATTATTTGGGGGTGGGCGAGTGGGGAGAGAAAAACATCTGGGAAAGCATCAGGCTTGGGATATTCACTTCATCCTTTCCTTAAGCGACTGTAAGAAAAGCAGATATCCAGGTCCAGTGGAGGCAGGACAGGAGTGACCTGTTCAGGAGACTCCCCAGGTGACAGGTGGGAGATTCCATAGAAGGCAACTCTGAAGGGCCCGGAAGTTCAGGAAAGCCAACAGGTCTTTAAGGAAAACATCTGCCAAGCACAAGGATGGTCTATGCAGTAAAATTTGTTCAACTTTCTGGAGATTCGGATGTACTCAAGAGTGCTGCAGTAGCTGTTGGATGTTATTGCTAAGTCACTCTGAGAATGCTCATGGAGAGGTGCCTGGGGTGTGTTAGGAAGTGTTGCCAGCAAACGGAGAGAGGTGATCCTGGCCCTCTACTTAGCCCTGCTGAGGTCACATGAGGAGTCCTGTTTCCAGTTCTGGGCTCTCCACTACAAAAGGGACATGGAACTACTGGAGAGAGTCCAGTGTGGGACTACAAAAATGATCAAGGGACTTGAGGATCTCTCCTGTGAGGAGATGCTGAGAGAGCTTGGGGCAGCAGCTCTCTGGAAGAGACCTGAGCATCCTGGGGGATAGAGGAAAAACATGAGACAGCAGCATTCCTTGGCAGCAGAGAAGGCCGTAAGAATCATGGTGCTATGAGCAGCAGCACAGCCAGGAGGTCAAGGGAAATGGTGAATGCCTTTAATCAGTGTTCATTAGACCACATGGAGAACACTGCATCCAAATGTGGTTTCCTGGAACAAGAAAGATGTTGATAACTGGGAGCAAATTAGGCCAAGGACCCTCACTAGAGTTGGGGAGCTGGAGCACTTACCCTGTGATGAAACACTGGAATTGGTTATCCAGAGAGGTTGTATAGTCTCCTCCCTTAGAGGTTTCCAAGACCAGAGTGCATGAAAACAGAGCAAGCTGGTGTGACACCAGGGCTGACCAGGCTGTGAGCAAGGAGATTGGGCTAGAGATCTCCTGAGGCCCCATCGCCCTCTGTGCAAGGAGTCCATGACTCTTCCTGGAACTGGCTGGATGGCAGAGCTCTGAAGGTTGTGATAAATGGAGCTGAGTCTAAGTGGAGGCCTGTGGCTAGTGGTGTCCCCCAGGGCTCAGTACTGCTTCCAGTGCTGTTCAACTTTACTCATCAGTGATTTGGATGAGGGCACAGAGCACACTCTCAGCAAGTTTGTGGACAATACCAAACTGGGTGGAGAGGCCAACACTCCAAAGGGCTGTGCTGCCATTCAGAGGAACTTGGACAGGATGGAGAGTTGGGTAGAGAGGAACCTCATAGGGTTCAGCCAGGACAAGTGAAGGGTCCTGCACCTGGACAGGAATAACTCTGTACAGATACGGGGCTGACCTGCTGGAAAGCAGCTCCACAGAGAGGGATTTGGGAGTCCAGGTTGACAACAAGTTAACCAGTTGCCAACAATGTGCCTTTGTGGCCAGGAAGGCCAATGGGATCCTGGCCTGCATTAGGAGCAGTGTTGCCAGCAGGTCGAGGGAGGGGATCCTGCTCCTCTTCTCACCTCTGGTGGGGTCGCGCCTGGAGTACTGTGTGCAGTTCTGGGCTCCCCGGTTCAAAAGGGATGTGGAACTTCTAGAAAGGGTCAAGCATAGAGCAACAAAGAGGATTAAGAGACTGGAGCATGTCTTGTATGAGAAAACACTAAGTGAGCTGGACCTGTTTAGTCTGGAGAAGAGAAAATTGAGAAGGGATCTTATCAACATGTACAAATACCTGAGGGGAGAATGTAAAGATGTTGACGCCAAACTCTTTTCAGTAGTGGCCAATGACAGGACAAGTGGTAATGGATATAAACTAAAACACAGGAAGTTCCACTGCCATGTGAGGAAGAGCTTCTTTACTGTGAGGGTGACAGAGCCCTGGAACAGGTCGAGGAGGGAGAGGTTGAGGAGGAAGAAGTACATGGGGGTGTGGAGGTGGTGGTCGCAGGCTACGGCTGTGATGATGAGGCCGTTGGCCAGGAGGGCAGCCAGGTAGATGGCCAGGAAGAGCGAGAAGTGCAAGAGCTGCAGCTCCCGCGTGTCTGCGAATCCCAGGAGGAGGAACTCGTTGAGGGAGCTGCTGTTGGACATTTAATCTTGGTTCAGTGCACTCTCCAATGAGGAAAAAGCATCAACAAGTTAAAGTTAGAACAAGCTTCTCTGAATAAAATCCATTCCACTCCTCATGGTACCCCTACATGGGTTCTTTCCTTTACCTTGTTCTGCTCCCTTTCTTGACCTCTGGTTTGTGCTGGGTGAGTGTGCTCTGCCTCTCTGCCTGCTTCCAGGGCAGTCAGTCCTGCTCTACTGGGTGGTGTAAATGGAGGTGTCAAATTGACTCATGCATTTGCAGGGAACACCTGGGGATTGGTACTGTGACCTGAGTGAAGGGGATTTGGTGGAGTGAAGGGAAGTGGGAATATTCTCCACTTATTATTGAGACAGAGAAAGAGAGGGAGAGGGAGAGAGACCACACTCATGACAGCTCTGTTTGAGATGGAAGATCACTAGGAGGGATTAATCTAACCCCCCTTCCAGTTTGCTCTCTTCAACAGAGGTGTCTGGACCTGAATCAGTCACAGCAGTTCCCACTCCAGCAAGGAAGAGGAACAGTGCAGTGAAGGCAGGGGCTGAACTGACTCCTTCTCGGCATCTCATTTCCACTAAGCCGGACCCCATCCTCACATCACCTAAATGTCTTCACTGTTGTTTGAGGGAATGCAGTGGGAGAGGGAAGTTACTGCCTGAACTGCAGCTGAATTCCCCTCCTTAGCTACAGAGAGCAAAACCAGATCAGCACAGACAGGTGAAGGATGGAAGAGCAACAGTATGAACCTTCTGGCAAGGGAAAGTAAGGAGCAGCAGACAGAGGAGCACTGAGGAAAGCCTTCAGCTCCCCCAGCTGCACACGCCACCCCCCAGACAGTGACATCTGAGGACAGTCCCTCTCAGTCCCCTTGTCCTGCACTGGGAAAGGACCAGGCTGCAGGAGAGACGCAGCCCCTCTTCTACCAAGGAGGGGGCTCGTGGCCAGCACCCCATGGCCTTGAGGGATGGGAGAGGAGACACGGGGCTTTGCTTAGGGGAAGACGTCTCCGTTGCAGGGACTGACTGGGATGATCCAAATCCCACCTCTCATAGCAATTATGTTTATAGCTCCCTCCCATTTGCTGATTGTATCTCCACTGCTGGAGCTTTTCCTGCTGGCAGATCTTCCTCTGCCCCATGTCTTCTCCCTGTCAGTGTCACAGACACTGTCCCATCTTCTGGACACTCACCCTGCTCTGCAGCAGCCCAGGGACATCTCTGTGTTTGCAGGTGGGGAGGAGAAAGTCAGCCAGACCCTGGTGAGGCCAGAGAAGGTGATGCTGGTGCTGTCTGCAGTCAGAGAGGGGTAAGGGACTTGCTGAGGTTCCCCACAGATCTCTCCATTTAAGGAACTGGGAGTCTCAGTCTCCCGCCCCAACCTGGCATCTCCTTTCCATACACCCCTGGCCCTTAACAAAAAGGATGAAACTGAAAACAGACTCCTGAAAGCTCCTTGTCTTTAACATTAACACTGCCTTGACTGTTCTCTTGGAAAGGCTCCTTCAGAAAATGAGCCTGCCCTGATGGGGGTCTTTCCTCCCACCCAGAGCATCTCCCTGCAGCACCATGGGGATTTCCCCAGGCAGACTGAGTGCTGACCCTTGCAGGGGGCAGAGTCACTGCCCCGGCACACAGCACCCTGGGACACAGGGACATGGCTCTGAATTACAGCCCATACAGACCTGGGTGCATCCCAGCACCGTCCCTGTTAGAGGGCAGTTGTGATGCCCTGTCCCTCTGAACGTGTGGCTGGGAATCCCTGCTCTAACGCAACCTCCTAATTCAAACAGGAGAGACTGGGAGAGACACCCTGACACATCCTATTGATCTGAAGGTGCCAAGTTCAGAAGCTCCCTCCAGGACACACAGCACTGTTGCCCTGCAGACATAAACTTACCATGTCAAGGGTTGGGAAGATTTCTCCCTGCCCTGAGACTCTCAGCTGTCCTCCCATTCCCTACTGCCTTTCACTTATGAGTGACTCATCCCAGCCTGGTGCCTGCGGGCAGTGCCCTGAGTCTTGGTGCTCCTTTATGAGGAGCTGCTCCTGGGCAGAGCTGTCTCTCTGCAGAGCCTGCCAGGTTGCCATGGGCTCCCACTGTCCCAGGAGCCAGGCCCAGCTCAGGAGCAGGGACCCAACTGAAGACGGGACGTTTTCTGTCCCTTGTGCATTCCCGAGATGGTCACAGGGCTCCAGGGCTCATGGTTCCTGAAAGGTACTGAAAGGTCACCCCTGCCACCTATGGCAAACGTCCACTCACGTCCACAAAATGGTCACTGATGGTCTCTCTGTTAGCCGTGGAGAGAGACTGAGACATTGCACTTGGTCTCATCAGAGGATGGTTATCTAAGAGAGGTGGACGTGTCCTACTCTACAAGACCCTGCTCCCATCTCATAAGCAGACAGAACACATGCACAGGGGCAAGAACAGCACAAGTCCATTTCCTCATGCTTCAGGACCTAATCTGGAGGAGTACAGCAGGACACCTAATGCCAGCACATCTAACACTCCACAGTCTCAGAAAAGGATTCTGTTTGCCCAACTTTTGGGGTCCAGAAAACAGCTATGTGCATGAGAGTTCCTTGTCCAAGCTCCCATTGTAGTCAGTGGAGATGGTGGCAGGGAGTCAGCTATACACACACGCTCACCCCTTTGGACTTCAGAAGGGACAAAGGTTGGTCCAAGACTCTCCTGCATCAGCCAGGTGGAGAATCTTCTTGGCCATCTGACATCTCAGTGCCTACGACCCTCTAGAGCTCCACTCGCTCAGACCTCTGCAGAACCAGACATTGCAAAGACCTTGCATAATTCACTGCAGACCATTGATTTCATGAAATGACAACAGGTCTACTAGGCCATGTCAAGTGCATGGGGTGTCCAGCACAGCCACCACGTTCCTAGCACATTCAAAAGGAAAACAAGAGAAAAATCAGACCTTTCAGAAATGGTTGGTGGGCAAGCACCCTAGGACACCTTGGTTTTCACACCTGCTCCCCAAAACTGATTCCCACCGCTGCCTTCACGCAAAGACCCCCTTGGAGAGGGATAACAGCTCCCCTCCTCTGGGTAGCCATGCTACCACTAATGCAGCCCCATAAGTGTCTGGCCTTATTCACATGAACATGCACCACTGGCTCATATGGCATCCCTTGTAACATGCAGGCCCTTCTCTTCAGGCCAGTTCCCAGTTCCTCATGTTCTGCTCTGTCTTCATAGACAAGGTTATATTCTTCCCCACATTGTGGGGCTGCCAGGAGATTTCCTTGGTAGTGGGAAGCCGCATGAAAAAATGAAATATCCTGGAAAATCCCCATCTTGGGAATGTCAGACTGTGCATTAGAATGAGGAAATGTCACTTGAAGGCTGGTGCTGTGGTGCAACAGGCCACCCACCAGGACGCAAGGATCATCCCTTGGCTTTGTGTTACAAGGAACAGCTAGTGGGGATGGAGAGACATTAGTGAAGGGAAGGAGATCCCTTGTGAGAGCAAAGTGAGGAAGCAGGCTGGGCGTTTACAGGCTGCATGGGCACAGCCGCAGGTTTGAACCAGCATAGGACAGACCCTGGTGGATACAGCGAAAGGCACTGCCAAAGCTCAAACACCCCAAATAAGGTTGGCATCCTATTGACTATGACTGTTGTCAGCTCAGGCACTGTATGGACACTCTTCCCTCTGCCTCCCCAGCCCTGACATTTCTCTCATCAGCCACCTGGGACTTCCATCACTCCTGTTAGAAGCTTCCCTATTCCTCTGATGTCTGAAACTGAAGGTTACAGCTCATCTGCCCCAACTCTCAACTGCTTTCCTTAGAGAACTAGCTCCAAATAGGCCCAGGATTTTTCTCAATTACAAAGAAACAGAAATAAAGCATGAAATAATTCCATAAATAAGATTTATGCCCTTTGATTGTAGGCTAAGTCCACGATGTCAACAATGAGGCCCCCTGGCCACAAGGGAAAGCCTTACTGAAAAGACTGAGCAAGCTTTAAGCTCTCTGAAGTGCAAACCAGTGGCTGGGGCTCTGAGTGAACAGAGTAAAAGGAGTCCCAATACTGTGGCTTTACAACGGCCAGCTCGTGTCCTGTAAAGATGGTGTTAGAAACTGTCAGTTTAAGCAGGACACACAGGAATGAGAGAGCCACACATCTCCTGGGTCATGATGTGGGCCATGCTCCTTTTGGAGATCCCAGAGCTGCCTCAGCTTTTCCACAAAAGTAGGAAAAATCCTCTGATGCTATTTCCTAGAGAGGAGAGATTTTTCTGGCTGCTCAGAGCAACCCAAGCAGGAGCTGAGGATGTCATAGGAAACCCAACCCACCAACACCGAAAGCACTGGGCCTTCCTGAACCCTCAGGCCAGGAGCAGGAGGGGACAGGGGAAATAGCTACGTCCCAGACTTCCTCCATCAGGCCTTCAGCTCCACAACTTGTCGTGGCTTCAAGGGAGCTCCCTAACCAATACTTCTTATGATCCTGGTGGACAGAGCAGACTGAGCAGACACAGAGAAGACAGGGGAGAGAAGGGCGAGAGAACTCAGGGTGTAGAGTGGGGCTCACTGTGCCGTAGAAAAGATGCTAGAAGCTGAATAAGCAACCCAAAGAAATGAGTAAAGGTCATGTTTTCCTTGGTAGTGGCTTGGAATGCCACATCTCTGACAGGATTCAAGGCAGATGAGTTGTCTCTTCTGCAAGATTTGCCCCAGGACTACACAAAACGTCTAGCAGGGATGTTGGCTCTAGGGGTGCTCACAAGCTTTGGCAGTTGGGGAGAGGTGAGATGGTCACCCCATGAGTTTCTGAACAAGACAAAATGCAGCTCCTGAGGCCGGCAGTGCCTTACAGGCTCCATACGGGAGTCCGCACAGCAGCACCGCAGTGTGGGGGCCTGTCCTGAGGCACCGGGGTCAAAGTGGGAGAGATTCAGAGTGCCAGGGCTCTAGAGATCCCAAAGAGAGGCAGGGTGCCAGGAACTGAACCCAGGGGAAAAACACTACCTGCAGGTGTCATGGAATATGTCGAGAACTAACTACGGTACAAGATGAGAAAACGCTTTCCTCAGGGTCAGAGGAAGGAAAGCTGGGCAAAATTAATGGGGATCTGGAGGAACTTGCCCAGATTTTCTGCCCAGCCAGACCCATGGTTTTGGAGTCTACCAGAAATTACAGGCCCATCTCATGCCCTCTGCAAGGAAGGAAGGAAGACGTGTTAAGGGCATGTTTGCTCTTTATTGACACATCATCTCCATCTCAAACACCACAGACCAAGAAACCTTGCTGAGGACTTTTAAAGCAAAGACCCTGTAGAGCCTGTCTCAGGAGAGCAGATTCCCTGAGCCTGTATTAGGGGATTTCTGAGGATGAAGATCTGAGAATCTCTCTGCATTCCTATCCCACACTTTGTGAAGAAAAAGATTTGTTCTTAACATCTGAGAATTTCCCATTGTCCATATTTTCCCTGCTGCCTTCCATGCAATTAGCGCGCCCCTCCAAGAAAATCCTGCTGCTCTGTGCCCTCCACAAGGTACTAGTGCACAGCATGAAGATCCAGCCTCTCCTTATCTGTCCCACACTCCAGCATGTACCCTGACCAACTTGGTGTCCCTGTGCTGAACCCCCTCCCATTTGTTCATTTCTTTGCAGAACTGGAGAGCCCAAATGGGATCTGGTATACAGGCATGGTCTTCACTGTTTCAAAAAGAGGAGCAGCACATGTCTGTGGCCCCACTGGCTGTGCTCTCCCAAATACAAACCCATGAGGGAGGCCAAACTATGGCACAGGGACTCAAAGAGGTTCTCAAATCTTCTGTCCTCAGAGATAATCAAAACTTCACTGGAAAAGGCCCAATGACAACACCTGCCCTGGGACCTGCCTTCAGCAGGGTATTGGATTCCTACCTCCAGCTGTCTCCCCCATTGCAGGCTCAAAGAATCTGCTATTCTGACACTCTTTCTAAAGAAGGGACCTGTGGATTTGGAGCTGTCAGCTCAATGGCTGGCCAAGGTCAGGGGTCTCAGAGACACCCATATCTCTGAGGGATTGGAATGGATTAGGGCCTGGGATGGAAAGATGAAATGAGGGCTCTGGGACTCCCCTCGGTGACTACTAAGGCACTGAGATGAGTTGTGGGTGCCCTTGGCCACCACCAGGACATACCTCTGGGAGTCCCCATGGCAACCGCCAGGGCTTTGTGATGGCAGTGGCATCATGTCCCCAGGGCCATTGTGATGGGGCAGTGCCCATGGCGACCAAGTCTGTGCTGGGCTAGAGCACCACCTTCAGGGTCACACTGAGGAGAGAAGCTCCAGCAAAAGGAGCAGCTCCCATTTGTTCCCAGAGCCGCAATCCAGAGCAAGTGCCCTGGAGATGGAGAAGGAGAGGCAGGCGAACGCCTGCTCCCAGCCCAGCAACGGGCATCCTGTGAGGTGCAAGCGCACAAGGTGAGTGGTCGGGCAGGAGGCAGAGGCTGGCAGCAGGGATGGGAGCACAAGGATGGAGAGCACAAGGATGGTGGGGCAAGCCAGCCAGGCATGACCTTCTCTGGCCAGAGGCTACTTATTGCTGGCTGTGGCGATGTTCTCCAACACCAAGCACCACGCCTGGGATGCTGCAAGGCCTGTATGGATCCTGGGAGCCCTGTGTGGAGGGTCAGAGAGCCTCTCTGGGCCAGGGGCAGCTGGGTCCTCCTCCACCATGAGCTTCCTTTCGACGTGGGGCTGGAGTTTCCTGCACCTCTGGGGCTGTTTGTACCTTAGCTAATGGGGAAAAGGAGAGGGCGTCCCTCGGATGGGGAATTAGGATAAAGGGAGGCTGCAGCCTCCAGCAATTGGAGAGACCCCACAGTCTCACAGACTCACCCTTCATTCGAATAAAGTTTTAGGACTCCTCTGTCTCCTTTGTGGACATTCAGTTCTTGACAGCAAGATTTTCCGCACAGGCCGAACCTTCTGTCACTCATCTCCACATTTGCCTCCCTCTTTCTCCTTTCCATCCTCTAAGAGGATTTGATACAGCTCCTTTGGAGTCTAGTCCGTTGAAAGGAACTTCCATTATTTGGAAATGGCATGCAGCCCCACAACACAGCTGCTCATACACCCTTTCCTGTCACTACACTGAGGGATAAAAGCAAATTAAATGAAGTTCTGATATTTAGGTTTTTTCTTCAACTGCCTTTAAAACATTTTCTCCAGCAAGAAAAGGAAAGCACAAAACATTCCCTCATCACCAAAACTCATTGCTGGGCACTGACAACTCACCAAAATACCAGAGTGGCCAGAAGTGGATGTTGTAGTACGAGTTTGGACATTTTCCAGTCCTGATAAGGAAAAATAAAAGACAAAAACAAAAGAAAAAAAACAAAAGATCCTCACTCAGCACCAGACTTAGGAGAACAGCAAGAATCAAAAACAATCTGGAAAAAAGGACTTCGACTTGAGGACCTCCAGGTCCTGATTCACGGGCGGTGAGCAGTACTTTTTGCCAGCAATACTCTCTTGCAAACCCTGTGATACCCATTAATACCTCAGTAAGGCATTAATACCCCATTAATACTCCCCAATAAAACTGGTTAATACCCCATTACAACCCTCAAGGACACCTTGATACCCATTAATACTTCAGTAAGGCATTAATACCCCCAGATTAAAGGGGTTAATACCCCGTTATAACCCTCGAGGACACTTTGATTCCCATTAATACTCCACTAATTCCTGGGCCCCTTCCCGGACGCCTGGGCCCTCCTCGGACGCCTGGGCCCTTCCCGGACGCCTGGGCCCCCCAACTCAGCTTCACCCGAAGCCACTTGTGGGGCAGGACGAGGGGCCCAGGCGTCCGGGCCGTCATGTCGCATCCAACGGCGCCATTAAAACTTTGTATGGAAGTTCCCGCCCTCCTGTCCTTGTCCTGCCCCGCTGCCTCCTGCCCCCTCTGCACCTCCACGTCCCCCCTTGGTGCCCCCACAAATTACACACGACAGACCCAACATTGGGACTTTTCCTGAGCCTCGGTCCCCGCAAGCCTCCTTCCATCACCAATGGCTTAAAAACACTGTGGGTACTTCTTTTCTGAATAGGAACCTGACAAAGTAACTTCACCGAAATAATAGTACCATGAGGGAAAAAAGGGGGAAAAATGAAAGAAAAAACTAAAAAGGAGGGGGAAATGGAATAAAAGGCTGAAAATTAGAGGGAGAAGGAAAGAGAAAAGCTGAAAGAGGGGGAGAATGAATGAAAAAGAGGAAAAATGAAGGAAAAAACAAAAAGAGGGAAAAAACATGATAAATTATTTAAGGGGGAACAAAAGAAAAAACTAAAAGAGAGGGGAAAAGAAAAAGGTAAAAGGGGGCGAAGAATGAAGGAAAAAATGAGAGGCAGAAGAAAGGATACAGCTAAAAAGGAGAAAAGCAAAGAAAAAATCCAAAAGGGAGAAATAGGGAAACAAAGGATAAAAGGAGTGATAACAAAAGAAAAAAAGATAAAAGAGGGAGCTGGAAATGAAAGGGGAAAGAAAGCCTCGAAAAGGTGAAAACAAAAAAGACAACAATGCAAAAAAAATGGAAATAAAAATGAAAATAAGCAAAAAGGGAGGGAAAATATGAAAAAACAGAAGCTAAACTGTGATACACGGGACGGGGCTCTGCGGCACAAGGAGGACCAGCCACCAAGGTGCCCTCCAGGTCCAGCCGGGGGCTTCACAGCTTGGGACACTCCCCCAGTGACACAGGCTGAGCAAGATCATAGAATCACAGAATCACAGAATGCTGAAGGCTGGAAGGGACCTCTAGGGACCATCCTGTCCAACCCCTGCACACGCAGGGTCACCTAAAGCACGTGGCACAGAAGTCTCCGTGGAGGGTGAGGCCTTGGGGAGCTGCTTCCCCAGGGGCCAGGTGCCCACAGTCCTTGGTCCTACCCCCCTGCCCCTCTCCCTGCTCCACACCAGCCCTGGGCTCTGCAGTCTAAAAATGGGGCTGAGGACCCCTCGAGGGCTGGGACTGGGGCATCTTGGAGGGTTTGCGTACCAGAGCAGCTCCTCAGCAAGCCGGCAGAGACAGCGTGTGCAGTTCTGTGGGGGAAACTATGGGGCACCTCAGCTCTTTGCCCATGGTGACAAAAGGGAGGAGACCAAGCCGAGAGATGGAGATATTTTCCTACTTTTATGTCCTCAGTGAACTCTGGCATCTTCTCAAGTTCTGGGATGTTGGGAAGTTCTTGGATCAGGCCAAGGACAAAATCCTGGAAAAGTGACTCTCCTCCAAAGCTTCCCAAGGACTCCCTCTTGCCCCACAGTTCCTCAGCAGCAGCAACATCAGGAGGAGGGACATCAGCCCCACACGCTGACACCCGTCACTTGGGCCATCTCCAGAAGGCTGATGCCTTCACCTTGTCATTTGCCTCTGCAGGGTGTGCTGATTACGGGGCTTGGCACCTTCTGTGTGGTGCAAGAGCCACTGTGGCTGGGGCCAGAAAAAGTGCTGATGGTCCAAAGACCCATCTTCAAGCTGGCCACGAACCCAGCCTGGCAACAGTGGCTGAAACGCCCCAAGGTGACTGTTCCCGGTGAGTTGGCAGCACTGGGCCACCCTCCATTTCCCTTGTCCCCTCTGGTGGGCAGTGGGTGGGTGCTCCTCTACAGGATGGGGTTGCAAAGACGGCACCGTAAAGATGGGCGCTCTTCCCTCACACCTGGCTCCAGCCACCCGCTTTGCTGCAGCGCTGACCCTGCTCCTCTTCCCTGCAGAGAACATCAAGATCGAGCCCTTGGACTTCAGGCAGGTATTCAGGGGGTATTGATTGTAAACCCAAAGATTTTACTCTCGCTGTTGCGAGGCTTTTAAAAATTAAGGTTATAGACCAACCGGTGGATATTCTCCACCCAGAGTGTGGGACAAATGTACCAAGGTGTTAGTCGAGGAGACGATGTCTTCGGGTCGTGGGAAAAACCTTAAGGCTTGGGGAAAAGTTGTACAGGTGTTGCAGAAAAGCTATACAAGAGCAGGGGACTGTTGGTCACCCCGAAAATGGGAGTCGGGGCAGCCGCACAGACTTTGCACCACCCAGATGATGGCGATTCTGCTGAGCCTAAAGATCTGCAAGAGGGCGACACGTCCCCTCAATCCCTGAACCCCGTCCCACTTACAGAGGAGCAAAAACAGCCAAAATCTGTTTGGGGCGAGCTAGCCAAGGAAGCTAGAAATATCGAAAAGAAGTCAGACCATGGAGACACCTGGGCCAGGCCACCACCCTATGCCCCCCAAAATGGCGCTGAGCCGCAAGGGGAAGGACGGGGTGAGGATGCTCCTGGCGGGAACAGACGGGAACCGTTAGAACTAACAAGCGCATACAAACAGGAGGGGGAGGAGAACAAGGAGGAGAAAGGTGGTTCGGGTGACCGGCCAGGTGAGGGAGGCCCGAGTGAGGCGCTGAGAACCGATCAGAGCGGCCATTTCACAAAACGCCTCTGTGAGTAGGAGGCGGGGCGAGCCAAGGAGGGGGGAACAGCCCGCCCGCAACGGAAGTAGGCGGGACGGAAGTAGGCGGGGCCGGAGCCCAACGAGAAAGTACCGGAGCCCGGAAGTGACCGGTCAGTCGAGTTCCGACTCCGGATCAGACACTAGTGAGGACGAGTGGGTCACAACTGATTCAAACTTAAGGAAGGAGGAAATGAAGGTAAACAGAGCTAAGAGCCAAAATATTCCCATCCGAATTAAAGAAAAAACGCAAAGGGGAGGAACCCCTCTCACGGACTGGAGGGAAATAAAGATCGCATGTGCCGACTGGGCCCCATCGGCCGCGCTAGCGTTCCCGGTCCGGGTGACGGAGGGGGGACAGAGGGTCCACTCGCCGATAAAATCTAAGGACGTACAAGCGATTGTTAAAGCAATTGCAGATAAAGGGATTAATTCTGCCATGGTCTCGACCCTCATAGATGGTATCTTTGCGGGGGACGATATGCTCCCGTTTGATATAAAACAAACTTGTAGGCTAATCTTTGGTGGAGCAGGGATGATCGTTTTCAGACAAGAATGGGAAGACACTGTACGAGGTATTTAGCCCAAGTAACTGGGGCAGATCATCCATTACACGGCTTCAGCCTGCAGCGGTTAATGGGTGCAGATCCAACAATGATCACCCCCCAGGCGCAGGCCCATGGCCTGCGGGCCCATGAAGTTATGACAACTACTCGTGCGGCCAGAGAAGCCATTCGCACAGCCTGTAGAGTTGTTGCCAAACCACTGCCATGGTCCGCAATAAAGCAAAGTGAAAGTGAGAGCTTTACACAATTTGTAGATCGTCTCCAAGCAGCGGTCGACTCTTCGTCCCTGCCCACGGAGGCAAAAGGCCCGGTCGTAGCGGAATGTTTACGCCAACAATGCAATTCGGCAACCAAAGAAATCCTGCGATCATTGCCGGCGGGGTCAAGTATCGCAGACATGATTAAGCTTGTTGCAAAGGAAGAGCATCTGACCCCAATTCAGGTGTCTGTTCACGCCGCAATAGCCAACGTAATGGCAGGTTCTAAATGTGGCCAGGCCGGCCACGTTGCAGTAAACTGCCCTTGGCTGGGGGACTCGCTGGCAGCGCTCCCCCCATGCCAAGATCGACCCAAAGGTCACTGTCAGGAAAGATGGCAGAGTCAAGTGGTGCCCGCTTAAGTCTATTAAACCAGACCTTCAAATTAAAACTAATGAAAATTGTGAGTTTCTGTTCACAGGACCGGATCATCGGACGCCCCGGTGACAGGCGTCCCGCCCGAGCCTGTGAGTTCCACGCCGACCGAATCCAGAAAACAACAAAACAGCCTTCACAAGAGGGGGCCGCGATGCCTTTGCGTTATCTTAATTTTGGAGCTTGTCACTATAGGACAGGTAGAGTCACATCAGCCCTTTAAATGGGTGCTTGAACAGATGGAACAATCTCGAGTAATTAGTACAAAAGTAACTGCAGGGTCACCAATTTTCAGTGCTACGCCTTGCCAACCAGCACCCATTGAACCCTGTTCCAAACGCAGCTGGTACAAAAATTGGTTCACCGGTTCGCCGTGGTTAACCACCCTGATATCCACCTTGATAGGGCCGATCACAATGATCATGATGACACTGATCTTTGGACCCTGTATATTGAATAAGCTCATGCCGTTTGTCAAGAGTCGGCCAGAGAAGGTTAACATCATGTTAGTGGAATGTTGACAACGGCTTTAAGAATATATCCACTCAGTATTATCCCCAAGTTATCCCAAGGTACACCCTATTCCTATACCGCGGTATTACCTGTCATCCCCTACCTTCTACACTTTGTGCGTTATGTTTTTATGTCAAGTTTATGATATATAATTTTAAGATTGTTATAAACTATAAGAATAGAATAATATAATAATAAGAATAAGTAAGAGTAATATAATAATAAGAGTAAGTAATAAGGATAAGGTAATAATGACAATAAGTAAGAGTAAGATAATAATTAGAATAATTGATCACAA
Source organism: Tinamus guttatus (assembly GCF_059628265.1). Classification (NCBI taxonomy): domain Eukaryota; kingdom Metazoa; phylum Chordata; class Aves; order Tinamiformes; family Tinamidae; genus Tinamus; species Tinamus guttatus. The sequence goes on along the minus strand of NW_028288767.1, from coordinate 478,733 downwards.
TAAGATCATAATAAGATAGTAATAAGAAGATAATGAGAATAAGTAATTAGAATAAGATAAGAATATGTAAGAATAAGATATTTTAGCTAGTTTTGTTATGCATAGGGAGGGGAGAAATGTTGCAGATAGTTAGGGTCTGGCGGCCGGAAGATACCGCGCTGTATGGAAAGATAGGACCCCTAATAGCCAATAGTGTTAGTTTATGATGTAAGCAGACGGATGTGACGTTGTAAACCTTAGCTATATAACACCTTGTTACCCATCAATAAAGGCCATTTGCCGTCCACCACATTGGTGTCAGCGAGCTGATGGCCCGAGCGGCCTGGGGGTGGTCGCCGTGCCGTTCCTGAACCAGGTCGCCGCGCCGCTTTGAACGGCAACAGCACAGGTCCTCGCTGGTTACCAGCAAAAACTGTAAAGCCTTACTTGACGACAGAGGAGTCACAGCCACAGGAGAATTGCAGCCAAGCACAGGAGTCGAAAACCAATGAGCCGTTGGAGTGAATCATGAATCATTTTTCAACATTTGGTGCAGTAGGGAATAGATGTGGTGATGTTTGCAATTTTATTCTGCTATGTACATTGATCTTAACCTATATAATTAATAGTTTATGCTTTTCTGTGCATTGATCTCAACCTATATAATTAGTAGTTTATGCTTTTAACCTATATGATTAATATGGATATCCAATATAGAATATTATGGATGTTTTTATGTGTGATGAGTGAATCCTATGAGATGAGATAGTGAATACCTATAACCTTCACACAAATTTACTGCATTCATAATGGGATCCATCCCCTCTAATTGACAATAATGGCATATGGATTTTTTTTTTAAAAAGAAACCTTTCTCAATTATTGACTAATAGCAACCATTCTGAGGCTAATTAGACCATTCTTCACAGTCAGAAGGTTATGGTATGCATTTCACATCCATGTGTGATTTTATTAGTATATAATCTGAGTATCACAAAGTGTAATGCTTTGTTTTGTGTAACAAGCACTAGTCATAAAAAAGGGGAAGAATGTATATATGAATAAATAATAAATATTATTATTAATATGAAGCATGTATATTATGAATATATATGTTTTATATATATTGACAAATATAATAATTACTATAAAACATATATACTATGAACATATATAGTTCATGAATATGAATATATATAAATAAATACAAGCATAGAAGCATACATACATATAATATATATATTTGGGTATGTATATGGATATATGAAAAAATATAATTCATATATGAAAATATATATATGAGAAAATGTATATGAAAGTATATGAAATATATATATTTATTCATATATGAAAAAAATTATTCATGTATGAATAGATAGGAATATGTATGTGAATATATAGGAATAAATATAATTACTCATATACATGAAATATGCAGGCCTAGATGAGAAGAGCGAAAAAGCCTGAAGCCCAAATCAGGGCAGCTCCTTTTGTCAGCGGCCTGGCTAAACAAAACAGGGGGAGCCGTGGCAGATGGTGCAGCTTGAGATGGAACAGCGCTCTCCCATGACCTTGAAGGACCAGTGAATACTGGACCTCCCTTCGCTGTTCCCATGCAAAACTTACTGCAGGGAGTAATTGGAGATGGCACGGAGCCAGCTGATTACTGGCATCTGCAAGGCCACGAATCCATAGGTGATGGGATAACCTTGTGTGTAATCAGTTAGACTGTTGTCTCATTTAGCAACCATCTTCACGTGCTTTTTGCAAATAAGGAATTATATCCCAGACAGTACAGTATATAACTTGTATTTGATGCTCAAGAGAAGGTCTTTGGTACATTACACTGCAGTCCATGTGCATCATATGCTGCAATTTGCCAACAACATCCTCTTCCTCCTTACATGTCTGGTTTTGCCAGACACCACACTCTCATTCCCAACTCCGTAAGGGATCATGAAACTCCACTGCCTGGCATTGGAATGGATACACATTTCTACAAAAGAAACATTGTTCCTTTCTGGGTGTGGCTTCAGAGGTTCCCTTCGTGTCCAGAGAGTGATGGAACAAATGAAAGGAAGGAATGGAAGGAAGAGTAATGGAAGTAATGGAAAAAAGGGGAAGAAAAAAAGAAAAACAATAAAAAAGGATACGAATAAAAAAAGAGAAAAGAATAGGAAAAAGAGAAAGAGAAAGGAAAAGAGAAAGGACAAGGAAAAGGAAAAGAAGAAAAAGTAAAAGAGGAAAAGGAAAAGAAAAAGGAAAAGGAATAGAGAAAAAGAATGAGCAACCATAGTTCAGTATGAAGGTTTTTATAATAATCTATGACTGAATATGTCATGCCGTGCATGTGTGATGCCATGCATCAATTTCCTCCTGGCATCCAGACTGAGGAGTGAACAGCAGCAGACGGTCACAGTGACCCAGACTCTTGTGTCCACTCAGCTGGTCAACATCGGAAGGGCCCCAAGGGCCTGGGAGGCCGTTTCACCTCTCCCGGGCTCTCCAGAGCCAGGAGCCCAGAGCCGACCAGTTCCATACGGAAGGTGACCGTGTGATTAAGGGCCTCGAAAATCTCTCTTATGAGGAAAGACTAAGCGAGAAGATTGAGAGGGGATCTTCTCCACATGTACAACTGGCTGAGGGGAGAATGTAAAGAGGATGGGGCCAACGTGTTCTCTGCGGTGCTGAGGGAAGGACACCTTCCCCCTGCATGTGGACACCTGGGCGGCTGCTGCACGCAGGGCCCAGCTGCACCCTGGGGACAAAGGTGCCTCTGGAAGCTGGTGCAGGGCAGAGAGCAGCTGTGGGAGACGCTCTGCCCTCGTGCGGCCCTGCAGCGTGGGGCCCTGCTCTTGGCAGCTCCTGCCTTCTCTGCGTGGCAGGGAGCTTGCAGCTTGCTTTGCTGCGCTCTGAGCCCTGCGCACAGGGAGGGCCCCTTGGCAAGGGCAGCTCCTCTGGCCCAGCGCTCACCTGCAGTGCTCAGCATGGGCCTTCCTGGAGCTCTTTGTGCTGGAAATGGCAGGCAGCTCAGGCCACGGAAAGGCTGGGAAAGGTTGTAGGCAGCGCAAGGACACGAGTGTCCCACAGTATGAGCAGAGCAAATGGGCCCTGCACAGGAAATGCCAGAGTCACTGTGGAGCTGGAGGACCTTCCTTGATGACCTGATCCCTGTTCATGGGGCTGCCAAGGGACAGAGCAGCCTCCATCGTGGTCCCCAGCAAGGGGCCCTTCTTGGCAGCAGCCCATTTCTGCACCAGCTGCCTCCGGGGACACTGCCCGATACGACACAGTCCCTGAGCGTGTCCCAGCCCTGCAGGGCCCTCTGTCCCCCAGAGACTCGTGGAGCTCGGCCCTGCATCTCCAGGCCCCGTGTCCCTGGGGCGCGACAGCTTCCCTTTGCCTGCGGCTTGGGCCCTGCGGGGACACGTTGTGTGCGGCACCCGGAGAGTGGAGAGCTGCCCCACAGTGGGGCTGGGGCTCCTTCCCCTTTGGGCATCCTCACGGCCACATGTGAAGGGAAGTCCCAGAGGGACCTTTTTAATGTCGCCCCCTGCCCCTGGTGCCTGAAATCCTGGGGCTCCACAGACACACCTGCAGTGGGGATACTTTTTGCACGTGTACTCCATTGGAAAAAACACGCAACACATGAACAATGATACAGGAATATATATTTAAACAAGAACAAAAAAGAATAACAATAATAACAATAATATTAATAACAGTAACAACAACAATATCAATAACAATATAAAAATATCAAAAACAATCAAAACTACTGTGAAACTACATACATAAAAATCCACAAAATAGACTAGGGCTGGAGTCCTCATGCCCAGCGTTTCCTGGCAGCAGCCAGGGTGAAGGGGAGCTTGGTCTGCAAGGGAAAAGGAGGCATCAGCAGGGCCGAGGAGCGGCTCGGGGGCTCCCGTGGAGCAGAGGCTCTTTGGCGGCTGCGCGGGCTCTTTGGCAGCAGCGCTGCCGTCATTGGTGCCCTGGCAGAGGCTTGGCGTGGCCAGCGCAGCCCAGAGGCCGGCAGAGGGGCTGAGGCAGCAGGTGCCCAGGCCTTGGGCGCTCCTGCGCCCTGTGCAGCTCTGCCCCGGCGCCGCGGCCCGCCAGAGCGCCCGCACACCTGGGCCAGGCTCCCGCGCGGCTGCTCCCCAAAGGCAGCGCGGAGCAGCGCCAAGGGGCCGGGCACAGCCCCAGCTCTGCCCGTGCAGCCGGCAGCAGGGACCATACCTGGGGGCTGCAGCCGGAGCTCTCCCAGTCCATGGGCTCCTCCGTGCTGCAGCCAACCAGGCCACTGCTCCCCATGGTCTGGAAGAGAGCAGGAGACCTTGGTGGGGATCGTGCGTGGGGAAGAGGAAGGAGAAGGGCATCCAGTGGCTGCAAGGACTGTACCTGGCTGCTGCCATAACTGAGCCACTCCATTGGCTCAAGATGGTCCCCTGTGGAGCTCCCATTCATGCATGGAACCTGCAAGAGAGCAAGAGGCCTTTGCAGGGCAGGACGCAGAGCTGACGCTCCTTGGTTCCCAGGACCTCTCTTCCTGATTTCAGAAAGAGTAAAGAGGGAAGGGGCCGAGATGAGCCCCAGCTCTCCTGATGCTGCCAGAACCAGGGGCATTACCTGGATGTTGCAGCTGGAGCTCTCCCACTCCATGGGCTCCTCGCAACTGCAGCTGCCCAGGCCTTGGACTCCCAGAGTCTGAAACAGAGCAGGAGAGCTTGTGGGGACGGTCATGGTGGCAGCGCTGGTTCTGTGCACGGGGCCTCGTGTCCCCTGCGTACACAGGGCAGGCGGTGCACAGAGCCAGGGCACCAGGCTCAGGCAGCAGCCCCCGAGGCCTTGGCCGCTCCTGGCCCTGGCGCAGCTCTGCCCCAGCACCCAGGCCTGCCAGAGCTCCCTGCCACCTCTGCCACCAGCCCTGCGGCTGCTCTCGCAGAGCCAAGCACCAACCATCCCCGCGCAGCCTCTGCCTGCACGCACAGTACCTGCGATGAGCTCTCCCACTCCATCTCTTCAACTTCATCTTTTTCCATTTTTTTCACTCTACTGACTCTGCAATGGAATGGAAATGTTTACTTTTGCAGCCATAAGCACCAAGTGTCGCACGGTGGCTTTGGGTCCTCCCCTGGGAGGCATCGCGCAGGCTGCCCTGCAGCCCCGCAGCTCCCCTGCATCTTGTGGGCACCACGGGTGGCCCCTGGTGCTGCGCGGCCCTGCTGCTCACCTGGCCTTGCTGCTGCGTGGCCAGCACTGGGGCCACTGTGAGGCGCAGCCCTGGGAAGCATCCGTGTTCCCGTGGCGATAACTGCCCCTCTGGGATGTTCCAGTGCTCCGTGGGGGGAGGAGGGCAGCGGCAGGGGCCAGGGGGGCCGCCGTGAGGAAGGGTCTGCGTGTGCTGGACTCCCCCTGGCACTGCTGAGCCTGGCGGCAGAGAGCAGTGCGTGGCCTTGGGCTTGCTGGATGCCAAGGAGGGCTCCTCACGCAGCCCCATGGTGCTGCTGGTGGCTGCCTGCCCATAGGTCGGACTCCACTTGGGGCTCTGCTTCCACCCCTGCAAGCAGCCTTGAGTGTCTTGATCTTTCTTTCCTGCTCCACTCCTGCCCTTATAGCCCAATTTCCTCAAAAAAGTATTTTTATTCTGGAATGTCACCAAAACCCTGCAATTGAAATGGGATGGAAGGAACGAGTGGCAGCTGCATTCCCGGGCTTGGCCTGGCCATTGTGGCGGCAGTTGGTACCAGGCCATGCCCCGGTGCTCCTGCAGAGAGGCGCTGCGCGAGGGCGCCTGCCTTGGCTGGCAGACGGGTGCGTTTGGCCGCACACCTTGCTGCGCTGCTCCAGCAGCCCCACACTGCCCCTTGCAGAGGCTGTGGGGAGCGGGTGCTGCGGCCCCTTGTGGGGACTCTGTTTGGTGAGGGCAGCGTGTCCCTGTGCTGTCCAAGGACAGCAACGGCTTCCCATGGACGTCCACGTGGACAGGGACACAGGGCTTCTCATCCATGGCTTCAATAGAGATGGGGCTCCTTGGAGCGGAGGCCCTGGAGGCCACAGCGCTTGCACAAGAGGCCGGCACGGCGGCTCGCGGAGCGCACCGCAAGCACACGGGCTGCTGGCAGGAGGGCGCTGGGCTGGGGCTGAGGTGTGCGGGGGAAGAGAGGCTACGTGTCCTGGTACCTGCCCGTGCTGCACTTGATCCCCTAACCTAGAGCTAAGCACTCAGCTCTTGGGAGTTTGTTCACTTGCTGGGAAGTTCAACCAAACCTGCTTTCCACCCCTGTATTTGGCTGTTTCCCAAGCTGCTTCCAAAGGGGAGAAAAGATCCCCCCTGCTCTGCACAGGTGCCCAGGGCGCAGTGTCCCTGTCCCCTGCGCCGCGGGGCTGCACTGCCCAAGGGAGCAGCTCCTGTCCTGCGCACCGGCCTCCCTGATGCCGCCGTGAGCAGCACAGGAACAGGCGCACGGCTTAGAGATCCTCCGCTAAAAGCCAAGTGGCCTCTTCACACATGGCCAAACTCTCATGCCATAATTTAACTCTTTGTGTGCTGCTGAATTGCTGCTGGAACCAAAGGAACCAGGGTTTGACACGATCCCAATTCTGTATTTTGAGACAGTGTTTGGGGAAGGGGAAGGCAGAGGGAGAGGAGGATAAATCCCCTTTGTCTATAATCCCTGGCCCATTGCCCCAGATAAAACTGGAGCCAAACACTCAGCCTGCAATTGCACTCCCAGCACCAATAGAGTTAAGGGGGAAGGCACCTTGGCTTCAGCAAGCACAGCACAGCTTTTCCATACTTGGGAAAGTCAGCAATTTTAAAATATATTTATGAAGTTTGGTCTTTAATTAGAAAAAGGTGACACTGGATAAGCAGGGTTCTTGTTTCTGAGCTTGTGATGTCAGGGATGCGAAGAGCATTTCTGTTGGCATGGGAGATGCCAAGATCTAGGGACCAGGAAGGAGGTTACTCTGTCCAGCGGGAGCCCCTTTCGGCATGCCAGCAAGCAAGCTTGGCGAGCAGCAAGATGCTCCTCTGGGCTCCAGCACATCGGTGCAGGGGTTGCACTGCTTGATTTTGGAGGGATTTTCCTCTGCATGACGGGGATCTCCTGCTCCACCTGCCCTTGGCTTTCCTGTCCTTACCCAAAGGCTGGGAAATCACCTCCATTAGCAAGTGAGCATTGTAGCCCAGTGCTGGGCAGAGCTGCAGCAGCTGCAGGTCCCTGCTGCTGCTGAGGGCACATTTGTGCCTGCTCTGCCCTCTGCAGCCCTAGGAAGCCGTGGCAGGGGCAGCAGTGCAGGAGCTGCACCAAGGCTGCTCTCAGCCACAGCACATGGCACCTGCAAGGTGCACGGCAGGACAAGAGAAGGAGCCCAGCAGCACACCAGGGGCTCCCAGGCCACCACCAACTCACAAGGGCTCTGTTGAGGACATGCACACCCGGCCCTGGGCGCAACTGCCCTTCGCACTCATTGCACTGCCAAGGAACATGTCTAGACCATGGAAAAGAAAGCTGTCTCGAGACTATCAGGCGGTAAGGGCAGGAGTGGAGCAGGGAAGAAAGATGAAGGCATTCAAGGCTGCTTGCAGGGGTGGAAGCAGAGCCCCAAGTGGAGTCCGGCCTCTGGGCAGGCAGCCGCCAGCAGCACCATGGGGCTGCGTGAGGAGACCTCCTTGGCACCGAGCAAGCCCAAGGCCACGCACTGCTCTCTGCCGCCAGGCTCATCAGTGCAGGGGGAGTCCAGCACACGCAGACCCTTCCTCACGGCCCCCCTGGCCCCTGCCGCTGCCCTCCTCCCCCCACGGAGCACTGGAACATCCCAGAGGGGCAGTTATCGCCACGGGAACACGGAAGCTTCCCATGGCTGCGCCTCACAGTGGCCCCAGTGCTGGCCACGCAGCAGCAAGGCCAGGTGAGCAGCAGGGCCGCACAGCACCAGGGGCCACCCGTGGTGCCCACAAGATGCAGGGGAGCTGCGGGGCTGCAGGGTAGCCTGCACGATGCCTCCCAGGGGAGGCCCCAAAGCCACCGCACGACACTAGGTGCTCACACCTCTCACATTGCCCTATTCTCTCCTCCACTTGACCCTGGGCTCCCCACCTGCCTAGGGTCTGCCAGGAGCAAGGAGCCTGCTGCAGGCAGGTCCAGCAGTGCCTGCTCCATGCCCCACCGCTCCCACGCATGGAGACGCCAAGAGGCTCCTGGGACAGAGACCCCCCCTGCGCTCAGAATAGCAAACGACCACAACTCCTTTTCTCTTGCAGTCTCTGGACACTAAAAAAAATGGACAACTCTCCCGTTGAAGAGATGGAATGGGAATGCTCGGGGCAGGTACTGTGCGCGCAGGCAGAGGCTGCGTGGGGACGGCTGGCGCTTGGCTCTGCGAGAGCAGCCGCAGGGCTGGTGGCAGAGGTGGCAGGGAGCTCTGGCAGGCCTGGGTGCTGGGGCAGAGCTGCGCCAGGGCCAGGAGCGGCCAAGGCCTCGGGGGCTGCTGCCTGAGCCTGGCGCCCTGGCTCTGTGCACCGCCTGCCCCGCGCACGCAGGGGACACGAGGCCCCGTGCACAGAGCCAGCACTGCCACCGTGACCGTTCCCACAAGCTCTCCTGCTCTCTTTCAGACTCCGGGAGCCCAAGGCCTGGGCAACTGCAGTTGTGAGGAGCCCATGGAGAGGGAGAGCTCCAGCTGCAACATCCAGGTATTGCCCCAGCTTCTGGCAGCATGAGAAGAGGTGGGGTTGGGCCTGGCCCCTTCCCTCTTTCCTGTTTCCCAGATGAGGAAGAGAGGTCCTGGGGACCAGGGAGCACCGGCTCTGGGACCTGTCCTGCAAAAGCCTCTTGCTCTCTTGCAGGTTCCATGCACGAATGGGAGCCCCACAGGGGACCAGCCTGAGGCAATGGAGTGGCTCAGTTACAGCAGCAGCCAGGTACAGTCCTTGGAGCCACTGGATGCCCTTTCCTTCCTCTTCCCCATGCAACATCGCCACCAAGGTCTCTTGCTCTCTTCCAGATGATGGGGAGCAGTGGCCTGGTTGGCTGCAGCACAGAGGAGCCCATGGACTGGGAGAGCTCCGGCTGCAGCCCCCAGGTATGGTCCCTGCTGCCGGCTGCACGGGCAGAGCTGGGGCTGTGCCCGGCCCCTTGGCGCTGCTCCGCGCTGCCTTTGGGGAGCAGCCGCGCGGGAGCCTGGCCCAGGTGTGCGGGCGCTCTGGCGGGCCGCGGCGCCGGGGCAGAGCTGCACAGGGCGCAGGAGCGCCCAAGGCCTGGGCACCTGCTGCCTCAGCCCCTCTGCCGGCCTCTGGGCTGCGCTGGCCACGCCAAGCCTCTGCCAGGGCACCAATGACGGCAGCGCTGCTGCCAAAGAGCCCGCGCAGCCGCCAAAGAGCCTCTGCTCCACGGGAGCCCCCGAGCCGCTCCTCGGCCCTGCTCACGCCTCCTTTTCCCTTGCAGACCAAGCTCCCCTTCACTCTGGCTGCTGTCAGGAAGCGCTGGGCATGAGGACTCCGGCCCTGGACTCTTTTGTGGATTTTTTTCTATGTAGCGTCACAGTAGTTTTTGGTTGTTGTTGATATTGTTTATATTGTTTTTGGTATAGTTGTTGTTACTGTTAATGATAATGTTGTCATTATTGCTGTTTTTGTTATTCTTTCTTGTTCTTGTTTAAATATATATTCCTGTATCATTGCTCATATGTCGCCTATTTTTTCCAAGCGAGCTCAGGCACAAAAAACCATCCCCACCGCAGGTCTGTGTGTGGAGCCCTGTGTGCACCAGGGGCACGGGAGCAACAGCAATAAATTCCTTCCTGGACTTCCATTCACATGTGGCCCTGGGGATGCGCAAAGGGAAAGAAGCCCCAGCCCCACCATGGGGCAGGTGTCAAGTTCTCCAGGTGCCGCACACAACGTGTCTCCGCAGGGCCCAAGCCACAGGCAAAGGGAAGCTGTTGTGCCCCAGGGACATGGGGTCTGGAGATGCAGGGCCGACCTCTCCGAGCCCCTGGGGGACACACTTGGCAGCCTCAGGAACAGGGACCAGGTCACCAAGGAAGGTCCTCCAGCTCCACAGTGACTCTGGCATTTCCTGTGCAGGGCCCATTTGCTCTGCTCATACTGTGGGACACTCGTGTCCTTGCGCTGCCTACAACCTTTCCCAGCCTTTCCGTGGCCTGAGCTGCCTGCCATTTCCAGCACAAAGAGCTCCAGGAAGGCCCATGCTGAGCACTGCATGTGAGCGCTGGGCCAGAGGAGCTGCCCTTGCCAAGGGGCCCTCCCTGTGCGCAGGGCTCAGAGCGCAGCAAAGCAAGCTGCAAGCTCCCTGCCACGCAGAGAAGGCAGGAGCTGCCAAGAGCAGGGCCCCGCGCTGCAGGGCCGCACGAGGGCAGAGCGTCTCCCACAGCTGCTCTCTGCCCTGCACCAGCTTCCAGAGGCACCTTTGTCCCCAGGGTGCAGCTGGGCCCTGCGTGCAGCAGCCGCCCAGGTGTCAACGTCCAGGGGGAAGGTGTCCTTCCCTCAGCACCACAGAGAACACGTTGGCCCCATCCTCTATACATTCTAACCTAGCTGTCCATGTGGAGAAGATCTCATCTGATTCTTCTCGCTTAGTCTTTCCTCATAAGAGAGAAGCTCGAGGTCCTTAATCACACGGTCACCTTCCGTATGGAACTGGTCGGCTCTGGGCTCCTGGCTCTGGAGAGCCCAGGAGAGGTGAAACGGCCCCTCGTCAAGGAGAACGAAGAGCCCAGGCCCTTGGGCCCTTCCGATGTTGACCAGCTGAGTGGACACAAGGGTCTGGGTCACTGTGACCGTCTGCTGCTGTTCACTCCTCAGTCTGGATGCCAGAAGGAAATTGATGCACGGCAGTTTTGAGCACGTATTTGGTCATAGATTATTATAAAAACTCTCATATTTAACTGGGGTTGCTCATTCTTTTTCTCCATTCCTTTTTCTTTTTCTTTTTCTCTTTCTTTTCCTTTCTCTTTTACTTTTTCTTCTTTTCTTTCTCTTTCTCTTTCTCATTCTCTTTCTCTTTCTCTTTATCCTTCTCTTTCTCCTTCTATTTCCCTTTCTCTTTGCCGTTCTTTTTCTCATTCTTGTTCTCGTTCTCTTTTCCTTTGTATTTTCCATTCTCTTTTCCTTTCTTTTTCTCTTTTTCCTATTATTTTCTTTTTTTTATTTGTATCCTTTTTTATTATTATTCTGTTTTTCTTCCCTTTTTTCCATTACTTTCATTACTCTTCTTTCCATTCCTTCCTTTCATTTGTTCCATCACTCTCTGGACACGAAGGGAACTTCTGAAGTCACACCCAGAAAGGAACAATGTTTCTTTGGTAGAAATGTGTATCCATTCCAATGCCAGGCAGTGGAGTTTCTTGCTCCCTTATGGAGTTGGGAATGAGAGTGTGGTGTCTGGCAAAACCAGACATGTAAGGAGGAAGAGAAGGAGGATGTTGGCAGATTGCAGCATATGATGCACGTGGAATCCAGTGTAATGTACCAAAGACCTTCTCTTGAGCAAGAAATACAAATTATATACCGTACTGTCCTCGATATAATTCCTTATTTGCAAAAAGCACGTGAAGATGGTTGTTAAATGAAAAGGTTATCCCATCAGCTATGCATTTGTGGCCTTGCAGATGCCAGTAATCAGCTGGCTCCGTGCCATCTCCAGTTACTCCCTGCAGTAAGTTTTGCATGGGAACAGCGAAGGGAGGTCCAGTATTCACTGGTCCTTCAAGGTCATGGGAGAGCGCTGTTCCATCTCAAGCTGCACCGTCTGCCACGGCTCCCCATTTTGTTTAGCCAGGCCGCTGACAAAAGGAGCTGCCCTGATTTGGGCTTCAGCCTTTTGCAGTCTTCTCATCTAGGCCTGCATATTTCATGGATATGAGTAATTATATTTATTCATATGTATTCACATATATATTCATATCTATTCATATATGATTTACATATATATGAATATATATATTTTCATATATATTTTCTCATATCTCCATATACATACCCATATATATATATACCTTATTTATATATGTACACTTGCATTTATATATATATATATATATATCTTCATACTCATTAAGTATATATATTCATAGTATATATGTTTATATATTAATAGTTATATTTATCTATATATTCATACATATATATTCGTAATATATGTTTCATGTTAATAATAAAATTTATTCATAATGTATATGTTTATATTAGTAATTATATTTGTCCATGTATATAAAACATATCTATTCATAATATATATGCTTCATATGAATAATAATATTTATTCATATACACATTCTTCGCTTTTTTATGATTAATACTTACTTGTTACACAAAAAAAAAATTACAATTTGTGATATTCAGATTAGGTACTAATAAAAAAAAATGCATGGATGTGAAATGCATATCATAACCTTCTGAGTGTGAAGAATGCTCAAATTAGCCTCAGAATGGTTGCTATTAGTCAATAATTGAGAACATTTTTCTTTTTTTTTTTAATCCATATGCCATCTCAATTGGAGAGGATAGATCCCACTATGAATCCAGTAAATTTGTGTGAAGGTTATAGGTATACTCATCACACATAAAAACATCCATAATATTCTATATTGGATATCCATATTAATCATACAGGTTAAAAGCATAAACTACTAATTATATAGGTTGAGACCAATGCACATACATAAAAGCATAAGCTGTTAATTATACAGGTTAAGATCAATGTACATAACAGAATAAAATTGCAAACATCACCACATCTATTCCCTACTGCACCAAATGTTGAAAAATGATTCATGATTCACTCCAATGGCTCATTGGTTTTCGACTCCTGTGCTTGGCTGCAATTCTCCTGTGGCTGTGACTCCTCTGTCGTCAAGTAAGGCTTTACAGTTTTTGCTGGTAACCAGCGAGGACCTGTGGGAAGAAGAACACATGCATATCCCCTTCCCCACGTTATTAGTTCTATGGGGCCGGTCCATTGAGACTCCCCACATTCTTTATACCATACCTTTTGTTGAGCCACAAATGGAGGGACCCACCCAAATTGTTGGGCAGCTACTGTTGCAAATAACTGATGATCAGAACGATTCAAAAAATTAAGTACTTATAATGCTTTGCCTAACTGTTCCTGTGGAGTAACATGGTCCATAGGATTCCTTCTTTTTTGTTTATTTATCGTAGCCTTGAGAGTCCCATTGACACATTCGATAATGGCTTTTCCAGTGAGAGAATGCAGGATACCAGTAACATGTTGTATACCTCAGTGTTGTAGTAAAGTAGATATCGTTTGTAAAACATAAGCAAGGCCATTATCATTTTTAATTATTTTCAGAAGGCCCATAGCAGCAAAAAATCAGTGGTGTTTCACAAAGTGTGCCTCTTCTCCCGTATGTGCAGAGGCTACCAGACCCCCTGAGAAGGTATCCACGCTAACATGCACATAATGCAGTCGGCCCCATGTCCATATATGTGTGATATCGCTTTGCCACAACTCATTAGCTTGTAAACCTCAAGGGTTCACTCCTGTATGTGATGATACTGGTGTAATACGTTGACAGTCAGGGCATGCATGGACAATTTCCATGGCTTGTTTTTGGGACAGAGGAAATTGTTTATGCAAGGAACAGGCCTTTTGATGAAAGAAGTCGTGAGATAATTAGGCTTGCTCAAAACTGCATGGCAGTACTGCTGCCATAGCATTTCTTTCAGTTATTGCTCCTGGTAGAGTAGTATGCAACCGTATATCCGTTTTAAAATATAAACGTACACGATTTTAAAGCAGCGTAGCTAATTTCAGTAGCAAGGGAAAAAGTTGTTTGTTAGTGACCTCTTTTATCATTGTATCTTCAATGTGTTGAGCAATACCTACAACATATGCAGAATCTGCAACAACATTCAGTGGTCCAGGTGAAAGCAATTCAGTGGCGTGCAAGGCCGCTGACAGTTCAACAGTTTATGTGGATCCTTCAAACATTAAAATAGATGATTGCCAGTATAACGAATCTGTTTGTCTCCATACAACCAGAGCTCTATTTGTTTTCCCTGATCCGTCCAGAAACAATGTATGTGCACCTTTAACGGGAACAGGAACACATGGGATCCTTGGCTGCAATGCAGTTTGAGAGAGGGAACGTAACAGCTTATGTCGTGGGGGTGTATAATGTATCTCATTTAAATAATCAGCCAGAGCACTTGCATCCATAAGAATTTCCTATTTAATACCACAAGGTCGTCTTTAGTCAGCCGCAAATAAACAGCACCAGGATAACTACAATAACTACATTGCAAGCACACATATTAGAGTCATTAAACACAGTCTGGTCATAAATTTCATTAATTAATTAGCAAGCATTTACACATTAGTCTACAACACACACATCCTTTCCCTGCATAAGATAGTGCTGTTTTATTATTACTCTATGGATTGATCTCAAAATGGCACACGCTCTCCTTGGTATCAAGGCAAACTTCGCTCGCCTTAAGGGCATCGTCTTCACATTTGAACTCCAGTCCCGATACTAAAACACAGGCTTCTAAATCTATCAATTGCCGTTTTTTAGCATTTTTTATCAGACACACTTGCCCACATTCAGTGGTCCAGGAAATGGGGGGGAGAGAGGGACGGGGGTGTTTAGAGCACAGATTCGTTGGTGTTAATTTCCAGGGCTACAATGGGGTAAACCTTCTCAATGGTGACATCCGCCACTGTCCGTGCGTTAGTGATGACTGTGCTGAGGACCTGGTCGTGGGTGAAGGTCACAGGTCTCCACCACGCTTGAAGCTGTTGTTCTTCCTCCAAGCCCTCAGAGCTAAGGTCAAACGGATCATCACTTTGGGGGTCAGCCACCCCCTCATATGGTGGTGCTCACGGTGGTGGTGTTTCTTTTTGGTCAGTCTTATCGCTCGGAGGGCCCCCCCCGCTGCCTTCAGGGTAAGCATCATCTGCCACCAGGTGGTCACACGTTTTACTGCAGCTGCATCACCATCTGCCATCACCTCCTTAAGGCAATTTCCGAGATCTTCCCACACCTCTTGCTGAAATGGGCCTTCTTTCAGAAAGATAGGTACCTTATCCTGGATCCATTCTAACAGAGTTGTTAGGTGTTTCCTGGAGACTTCTCGGTTCTGCTTGCACATCATGCGCTGCAGCACATCCAGGCTGTGTTTCTGCTCTTGAGACATTCCACCTCCCAGGGTTCCCAGGCCGCTCACATGATGGGTGCACACTGCAGCTCTTTCTGCTCCGTTCTTGGTTCACCTGGGCTGCGCTGACGGGTTCAGACTGCGTGAGCTTCCTGACTGTTCATGCCCCGTGTTGGGCTCCATTTGCAGCATATAATGTGCATGGACTCTAGTGTAATGCACCAAGGACCTTTTATTGAACATCAGATACAACTTATATACCATACTGTCCTCAATATAATTCCTTATTTGCAAAAATCATGCAAATACGGTTGCTAAATGAGCCAGCATTCTAACTAATTATGCGTAAGATTATCCCATCAGGTATGGATTCGTGGCCTGGCACGTGCCAGTAGCAGGCTGACTCCGTGCCATCTCCAATTACTCCCTAAAGTAAGTTTTGCATGGGAAAAGCGAAGGGAGGACCAGTATACACTGGTCCCTCAAGGTCATGGGAGAGCGCTGTTCCATCTCAAGCTGCACCGTCTGCCACAGCCAAGGAGCTGGAAGGCAGCAGTGCCAGGCCCAGCGGGAGTCGCGGGGCACACGGGAAGCAGCTGAGTGCGCCCAACAGCCTGGCTCATTGCGGCCAATGACCACCTGCAGGGACCAGCCCTCACGCACACGCTCGCCCCAGTCCTGCTTCACTGCTTTAGCCCTCTCTTCAGCTTCTCCCAGAGAAGATGTCCTGCTTCTGCTGCATCTCTGCATGGCTCTTGCTTTGGAAGACAGGCCAAGAGGGCAGCCTCAGATCCTGAAAGAACCACAAGTGTCCTGAGCAGGGCATGATGTTCACTCCTTCCAGCAGCATGGAACATAGGGATACACTGGGCCTTGGAAGCAAAGCACCAGCAGTACCTGACCTGCAGCACCACCAAGGCCAGGGGAAAGGAGGAGAGCAGCTTTGGCACAAACTGCCCTCTCTTCAGGCACCTCAGGCACAAGAAAAGGCAGCCATCCGTATCCTCATCTTCCACAGCTGCAAGGAGCAAGGGCCTGCTTTGGCCCCTTTGCCATATGCAGCAAGCCAGCAGGGCTGCAGCTTCCCAAGCAAGGCCACTGCAGCCCTGCACAGACCACAACGGGCACTGCGCTCGCACCCGGCAGCAAGCAGTCCTGACGCACAGTGCGTGCAGGCTCCTGCCGGCCTCTTGGCACAGCTTGCTGAGCACACCTCTGTGCTCACACACAAAATCTCTATCAACAACACACTTTTCTCCTCAGGTCTAGGGTAATCCACTCGCCCTACTCAACTTCGTCCCTCCACCAATACATGTTGAATGGGCAGGTAAAAAGTCACATACAGACACTGATGCAGCAAGAACATATGCTGGAATTTGCATGTATTTTCAAGGACTGCTCAAACAGGAAACTGGAAAGTCTTGCAGAGGCATCTACTGACAGTGCACAACTCGACTTTCTCACAGTGCAAGGAGCAGAGTATCTTATGGAACTTTCCTGCAGATTCTGGAAGGATCAGCTTATGAGGATGACCATATCACAGTCATGCCTTCTTCC
This sequence comes from Tinamus guttatus, assembly GCF_059628265.1. Taxonomy (NCBI): domain Eukaryota; kingdom Metazoa; phylum Chordata; class Aves; order Tinamiformes; family Tinamidae; genus Tinamus; species Tinamus guttatus. The sequence continues at coordinate 462,046 of NW_028288767.1, read as the reverse complement.
TCTTGAAGGTATACATAACAGGGTCTAGCAGTGATAAGATGAGCAGGGATGAGGAATGACATCTGACCAAGTGCTAGGGTTGGACCATGAGAATCCCTCACCTCCCCTCAAGCAGCACAATTAATCTCTCTGCTGTATTTATAGCGTTCTCTTGTGAAGAGAACAATCCCCTTTCCTTCTAAATGGCCACAAGTGCATGCACAACCCCAAAGGTATATTGCAAGTCACATAGATATTGGCCCACTTTCCTGCAGGTAACTCCAGAGTCTGTGTTAAAACACACAATTCAGCTTTCTGAGGTGATGTATTTATGGTCCATGGTCCTTGCTTCTTTCTTCTTTGTTCAGATCATGGAGCTTTTTGTACATTTTCTACAGTTAGATATATATATATACCACTCTTTGAATGATATCCCTTAGATCTGGTCCTCTGATTGCCTTTATCTTGAAGGCTTTGCCCCTGCCTTTAATTCCACTCTTCCTGGTGAAACACCACTGGCCACAGGCCTTCAACTAGATTCAGCACCTCCGATAGCAACTCTTAAATCTTGCCATCCAGCCAGTTCTTGATCGACACACTCTGCACTTAACCAAATCAAACTGCCGGAGCTTCCCAGCATCCCTACAACAATGTTACAGGAGACGATGGGAATGAGAAGCTTATTTCACAGCCCAGCTTTTACAACAAGTGTTCCTGCCTTTTAAAACAATTGTCAGTCAATCACTTCAGACAATAGCAGCTTCTCTGGCACAGGGGAGGTTACCTTCTCCATATCTCATTGACTTTACCAAAGGCGAAAACAGGAAGCACACGAGATTCTTCCCCTCCACTGCTCAGCATGACTCCAGGCAGCACATCCCTCCTGCACCTGCAAACACCACTTCCCAGAAAGGGACCCAGTGGAGACACACATATGTAAAGCTGCTGACAAACACGCCAGGGCAACACAAGTGCTGAGAGAGGGCAGTAGCTGGGCACAGAATAAACACATTGCTGCAAGGGCCTGTGTACCCAGGTCGAGGGGCAGAGGAGCCGCAGCTTCTCTGCAAGCAGCCTGCATGGGGCAAGGGCTTCCCAGCGCCTTTCCTGCCGATGGGAGCACTGCGCACGCCTGGGCTCTGCAGGCGTCACGCGCGCAGGCAAGGGGGCTCCCAGCACTTGCCCTCACAGCCACGGGGCTGAGCTGGCTGCCCAGCCCTCTGCTCGCGCCTCCCTACAGGGAACACTGCTCTGCTTCACACTTCCCCTCCAGCATTCCCAGGGCAGCAGACAAATGCCTGCCGGCAATTCCCCGTGCCACCAGCCCTGCGGCTGCTTGGGAGCCACCCAGAGCCCTCCGCGCACCTCTGGCACCAGCCCCTTCCCAGCAACTGCGCTCTGCCTCGCAGGGGCACTGCGGCATGCCAGCAAGCAAGGTTAGCCAACAGCAAGATGCTCCTCTGGGCTCCAGCACTTTGGTGGCAGGGGTTGTGCTGCTTGCTTTTGGAGGGCTTTCACCAATGTGAGGACTAACCTGATGGCACCTTACCCAAAGGCACCTTACCTGTCCTTACTCAAAGGCTGGGAATTCACCTCTGTTAGCAAGTGAGCATTGTAGCCCAGTGCTGGGCAGAGCTGCAGCAGCTGCAGGTCCCTGCTGCTGCTGAGGGCACATTTGTGCCTCCTCTGCCCTCTGCAGCCCTAGGAAGCCGGGGCAGGGGCAGCAGTGCAGGAGCTGCACCAAGGCTGCTCTCCGCCACAGCACATGGCGCCTGCAAGGTGCATGGCAGGACAAGAGAAGGAGCCCAGCAGCACCAGGGGCTCCCAGGCCACCACCAACTCACAAGGGCTCTGCTGAGGACATGCACACCCGGCCCTGGGCACAACTGCCCTTCGCACTCATTGCACTGCCAAGGAACATGTCTCGACCATGGAAAAGAAAGCTGTCTCGAGTCCATCAGGCTGTAAGGGCAGGAGTGGAGCAGGGAAGAAAGATGAAGGCATTCAAGGCCGCTTGCAGGGGTGTAAGCAGAACCCCAAGTGGAGTCCGGCCTCTGGGCAGGCAGCCACCAGCAGCACCATGGGGCTGCGTGAGGAGCCCTCCTTGGCACCCAGGAAGCCCAAGGCCACGCACTGCTCTCTGCTGCCAGGCTCATCAGTGCCAGGGGGAGTCCAGCACACGCAGACCCTTCCTCACGGCGGCCCCCCCGGCCCCTGCCGCTGCCCTCCTCCCCCCACGGAGCTGTGGAACATCCCAGAGGGGCAGTTATCGCCACGGGAACACGGATGCTTCCCAGGGCTGCGCCTCACAGTGGCCCCAGTGCTGGCCACGCAGCAGCAAGGCCAGGTGAGCAGCAGGGCCGCGCAGCACCAGGGGCCACCCGTGGTGCCCACAAGATGCAGGGGAGCTGCGGGGCTGCAGGGCAGCCTGCACGATGCCTCCCAGGGGAGGCCCCAAAGCCACCGTGCGACACGGTGCTCATGGCTGCAAATGTAAACAATTCCATTCCGTTGCAGACTCAGGAGAGTGAAAGAAAATGGCTAACACTGAAGTTGAGGACATGGAGTGGGAGAGCTCTGTGCAGGTACTGTGTGTGCAGGCAGAGGCTGCGCAGGGATGGCTGGTGCTTGGCTCTGCGAGAGCAGCTGCAGGGCTGGTGGCAGAGGCGGCAGGGAGCTCTGGCAGGCCTGGGTGCTGGGACAGAGCTGCGCCAGGGCCAGGAGCGGCCAAGGCCTCGGGGGCTGCTGCCTGAGCCTGGCGCCCTGGCTCTTTGCACCGCCTGCCCCGCACATGCAGGGTACACGAGGTCCCACGCACAGAGCCAGCGTTGCCACCATGACCGTTCCCACAAGCTCTCCTGCTCTCTTCCAGACTGCAAGCACACAAGGACTGGCTGGCTGCATGGATGAGGAGCCAATGGAGTGGGAATACTGCAGCTCTGCCCTTCAGGTATTGAACCCTGCAGCCGGCTGCAACGGAAGATTTGGGGTTGAGCCTGGACTCTTCCTACTTTCCTGCTTCTCACTGCATAAGGAGAGATCCTGGGTCCAGACACTTCCAGCTCTCGGTCCTGCCCTGCAAATGCCTCCTTCTCTCTTGCAGGCCCCGCATATGGACAGAGGGCCAGCAGGAAATGAATCTGAGCCCATGGAGTGGCTCAGCTATGGCAGCAGCCAGGTACAGCCCCCGCAGCCACTGGATGCCCTTTCCTTCCTCTTCCCCATGCAACATCGCCACCAAGGTCTCTTGCTCTCTTCCAGATGATGGGGAGCAGCGGCCTGGTCGGCTGCAGCACAGAGGAGCCCATGGACTGGGAGAGCTCCGGCTGCAGCCCCCAGGTATGGTCCCTGCTGCCGGCTGCACGGGCAGAGCTGGGGCTGTGCCCGGCCCCTTGGCGCTGCTCCGCGCTGCCTTTGGGGAGCAGCCGCGCGGGAGCCTGGCCCAGGTGTGCGGGCGCTCTGGCGGGCCGCGGCGCCGGGGCAGAGCTGCACAGGGCGCAGGAGCGCCCAAGGCCTGGGCACCTGCTGCCTCAGCCCCTCTGCCGGCCTCTGGGCTGCGCTGGCCACGCCAAGCCTCTGCCAGGGCACCAATGACGGCAGCGCTGCTGCCAAAGAGCCCGCGCAGCCGCCAAAGAGCCTCTGCTCCACGGGAGCCCCCGAGCCGCTCCTCGGCCCTGCTCACGCCTCCTTTTCCCTTACAGACCAAGCTCCCCTTCACTCTGGCTGCTGCCAGGAAGCGCTGGGCATGAGAACTCCGGCCATAACCTTTTATTCGGATTTTTCTGAAGAGCCTTTTATACCAGTATTTTTTCTTGTTCATATTGTTGATGTTGTTGTTAGTTTTATTGATATTGGTTTTTTTGTTGTTACTGTTTATTATATTGTTATTTTTATTGTTATTGTTTAAATATATATTCCTGTATCATTGTTTTAGTGTTGCGTCTTTCTTTCCAATCGATCTCTGGCACAAAAATCCTCCCCACTGCAGGTCTGTGTGTGTAGCCCCACGATTTCAGACCCTAGGGACAAGAGAGGGCCAGTATAAAGTCCATCTAGGACTTGCCTTCACACGTGGCCCTGGGGATGCTACACTCCCTTTCCCATCTTCTTTTACTTCTTTTTCTTTTTTCTATCTCTTATCCTTGTGTTTTCCATCTCCTTTGTTATTCCTTTTTGTTCTTTCTCTTCTTTCTCTTCTTTGTTTATTCTGTCTGCTTCTGTTTTTTTCCTGTTTCTGTTTCATTTCTTTCTCTCTCTTTTTTTTCCTTTCTGTGTCTTTTTCTTTCTCTTTTTCTTTTCCTGTGTCTGTTTCTGTTCGTGCTTCATCATTCTCATCTTCTGGCAGCCTGAGCAGGCAGTCCCCACAGCGCTGCTCCTCCTGGCACTGGTTCTGTTCCTGGACAAACCTCTCTCTCAGCAGCATCAACAGGTTGCCATGAGCTCACTCTATCCCAGGAGCCTGAGCCAGCTCAGGAGCAGAGGCCCAGCTGTACTCATGAATTTCTCCATCCCTCGTGCTCCTTCCTCCTGGGGAATGTTTACTGGAATGGACTGAAATAATCAGCAGTGATCCCTGTCTAAGCACTGATGGAAGATTGATGCCAGCATTGCAGTTGTTCTCATCAGAGGATGGTTATTTGCAAGAGGTGGGAATGTCCCACTCTGGAAGACCCTATTGGCATCTCTTAGCTGGGCAGGACCCCTAGATGGGGACGAGAAGAGAGCTCATTTTCCCAGACTTCAGGTATTGACTCAGATGAGCCAGGTTGGGCTTCTCAGGCTGGCCTAGGAGGCCCTGGGCTGGAGGGGAATTCAGATCCTTCCCATGTGCTCTACAAAAGCACCCAGGAGGTGGGATTCCCCCTGTGCAGGCAGAAGGGAGCACAGCAAGGCTGTGTGCAAGCAAGATCCTGCTCTATGCTCCCTTTTAAATATCTGGGGATGGAGGGGGAAAGCCAGTTGCTCACAGACAAGCACATGGTGACACTGAAAGCGAGCGAGGTGCTTGAAGGCATGCACCTACTTCCGTCAAGAGCATGAACTGGGGACCAGGTAGGGAGTTGGTGACCTGAAAGGACACCGGGTGCCCACTGCCACCAGAGCTCCTCTCACTAGGCAGCTGAGGCACATGCAGACACTGCAAGCACTTGATGTCGATCAGTGCAGGCACCTGACTCAGTGACACCAAAACAGGCCCACAGGGACAGGTGGGCTGCCTGGGGTGTCCAGCACAACCCCATGTCTCTAGCAGATACAGCAGGGCACCTATAGGAAAACCAGGACCCTTTGGAGTGGTTTCCTGACAGTGTCCAAACAACTGGATGCCACCACTGCCTTAGGCCAAGTCCTCCTTATCTCCAGTCAAGTGTGCTTCAGACATGGGAGAGGCACATCACCCCAAGGTCTCTGCGCTAGTCGCTGCACCCTTAACACCTTCTATCACTCCCTCCACTGAAACTCTTCACACCCCTAGAGGAAATGAAGAGGAAATGGGCTAAAGGTGACCTCAGGCTGCCAAATCACAGGCTGACCACATACAGGGACTTCTTCACTAACTTGATGTTATGATGTTATGATGAAGCAGTCCTGTCCCACATGCTGATCACTGAGGGATGCCACTAATAGCCAGCTGCCGCTTGGCAGCACTGCACTGCTGATCACTGTTCTCAGTGAGCCTGATACTCCATCCACCTGCTTTATGGTCCACTCTGCAGATCAGTTCACAATTTGACTAGAAGGAGACTATAAGAAACCTTTCCAATGCCCTTGCTAAAGCGAGAGTTCACAAAATCCCCTGCTTTGTCCTTTTGCACACAGGCTTTCCTCTTGAGGCGGGTGGCAACCATGTTGCCCTGGGAAGGGCTAACTTTACTCTTGTATCAGGTTGGTAGGTGGTTTCACCAGGGAAAACTCCTGGCTCCTGTCCCAGTGCTGCTCAGCTACAAAAATTATTATTAGTTTGTCCTTAAACTCTCTTGAAATTCCCTTTGCTACTGCTTGTCCTTGTTGTCCCTTGTCCTTTCCTGCCCTTGGCCCCAATCAGACTTTCACCGAGGACAGTGACACCTTCACCTCTAAGCGCAGCCTTGCTGGGGTCTCCAGGCACCGCGCAGGCAGGCCTGCTCCATGGTAGGAGAGGGGTTTGCAGACAGCGGGGCTGCCTTGGGGACCCTCAGCAACAGGCAGCAGAGCAGGGGCACATTGCAGGCACCTGGCAGTGACAAGAAGTCAAGAGCGTCCCTCCTCCATGGAGGCAGACGCCTTCTGAGAGCAAGGGCACGCTGGAGATGTGGGGGACCCTGGACCCTTCCACAAGGCTTCACACACGGTCTGTTTTTCTCCTGCTTTGGGTGTTTTCCCCACAGATTCATTTTCACTAGTATTCTTGCACTTTGCCACTTCTTCCCACATTTTTCCCACATTTTCCGCTACTTTGATAATTTTCCCACACTTTGACTTTTTTTCCTTCTCTTTCACAATTATTCCCTCCCATGCTTGTGACCATTTTCCCACACTTGTGAAGATTTTCCTACCCTTCCATCTTTTACCCAACCTCTCCTTCTTTTCCCATGTGTTCTCGATATTACTGAGCTCTTGGTGTTCTTGCACTTTCCTTTTTTCCCATCACTTCACACTCTTTCCACTTTTGTAACCATTCCCACACTTTTGACCATATTCCTACACTATCGTTCCTTACCCATGTTTTTCCCTGTTTTCCATGATCTGGACACTTCTCAAAATATTTTTGCACCTCTTCCCGCCATTTCAATTTCTTTTCCAAAGCTTACATTTGCCATCTATTATTTTCCAACTCTTGCGCTCATTTGCCACTCTTTCACACTTTTCCCTATGCTTTTAGAAATTTTTCCATGCTTTCCCTTCTTTCCCTTCCTTTAACTGTTCTCCTACACTTGCCATATTCTTCCCACGCATTTCCCCTTCTAGAACCTTGTTAAAAACCCTGTACATACCAATAAAACCGAAAATGATTTCTTACATATTAAGACGATAGCTAATGTCTCTTAGCTAGGCAGAGCAACTAGATGGGGACAAGAATAATTTCTTTACATATTGATTGCAATTAATAAATGGTATTAACTCCCTTCTCCACTCTTGCCACTCAGTGCTGCACCCACAGGGCAGGAATTTCGGGGGTGGCAAATGAGTGTGGGCAGAAACAAGCCCATGTTGGGAACCTAAGCACAAGAGTCCCAAGTGTTTTGTCTTTTCCTGGTGGCCGGTTGGGATTGGTGTCACATGGAGCCGGGGGGGGGGCAAAACGCGGCTGTTCCCATGTGCTGACCTGATGGTCGAGCAGGTGGCCACGCTGGTGAGGAGAGCCTCAAAGTGGGAGCAACTCGGGGAGGAGGAGGACTCCAAAAAGAGTGAGGAAGTGATGGCCTGGGATGGCAAGGAATAGCCACGGGGTGATGTGGGAAAGAGAAGCTCAGGGAGGGAGCAGCGGGATGCAGGGAGCCCAGCCTTGGGGTGAACCAAGAGGCAATCGAGAGCACAGGGACGAGGACGGGGGTGGCCTCGTGGTGGGTGTCTGCTATGGAGCGCCTGACAAGGGGCAGCCTCTGCAAGGCCCAGGGAGCGCAGAGCTGTGGAGAGGACAACTCGTCCTGCGCCCCAGGAACCTGCTCAGGAGTGGGGAGAGGAGGAAACAACGCGGTGCCTGGTGTCCCCATGGCGACTCCCAGGGCTTTGTGATGGGGGTGGCATCACACCCACAGGACACTGTGATGGGGCAGTCCCCAAGGTGACCGTGTCCCTGCTGGGGTCTTCACTCTGAGGAGAGCGGCGCAACCAGCAGGGAGCAACTCCCCTTGGTGCCCGTGCGAGAGGTCCTCAGAGAGGTTCCTAGACATGGAGAAGGAACAGCAGGGTAATTCCTGCTCCTCATCCACGGAAAGGAATTCCAGTGCACAAGACTGCACGAGTGAGGTGAGTGGTGAGGCTGGAGGGAGAGGTGGGAGGCAGGGCCAGGACCCACATGGAGAGTACGAGGATGGCGAGGAAGGAGCCCTGGGTCACGATAGTGGGGCAGGAGCTCCTCCAGTGAGGGGACTTGTATTCCTGGGCGTGGGAAAAGCAGTCTGACCTACACCCTCCCACTGTACTCAGTGCCAGTGAGGACGCACCTTGAATACCGTATTCAGATTTGGGCATGGGAAAAACGTTGAGGTGCTGGAATATTTCCAAAGGGCAACAAAGTTGGTGAAGGGTCTGGAGCACAGACCTTATGAGGAGCGGCTGAGGGAGCTGGGGTTATTTAGTATGGAGAAGAGAGGCTCAGGGGTGACCTTATTGCTCTCTACAACTACCTGAAAGGAGGGTGCAGTGAGGGGAGGCTGATCTCTAACATACTGATAGGAAAAGAAGAAATGGCTTCAGGTTGCACCAGGAGAGGAACTGGTTAGATACTAGGAAAACTTTCCACATGGGAAGAATTGTAAAGCATTGGAAGAGGCTGCCCAGGGAAGTGGTGGAGTCACTGTTCCTGGCAGTGTTCAAGAAACGTGTAGATGAGGCATGTAGGGATATGTATAGCAGGCGTGGTGCTGAAGGGCTTACAGTTGGCCTTGATGGTTTTGAAAATCTTTCCCAAACATAATGATTCCATGATCTGGATGCCCCAAGGCCCACATGAACCCCATGAGCTCTGTGCTGAGGGCAGAGAGCAGGTCCAGGCCAAGCTCAGCCGGATTTTGCTCAGCCAAGAGGTTCCCTTCGACACGACGCTGGGGTTTCCTGTGCTTAGGAGCTGCTCGTACCAACACAAGTGTCCCCATCACAGGCCTCCTTCTCCCCACAGGTGGGCCAGCAGGAGCTGCCCACAGCAGTGCAGCGCAGACGGACCCCAGCTTCGTCCCACCGAAGGGACTGGCTGTCGCCGCTGCCCGGCCCTCAGGGCTCACGCTGCTCCCAACATGGCATCGCACAGGTACAGAGCTGAGCGGCGGTGACAGCCAAGCATCCATCTGGGAAGCATGGAGGGAGGGAAAAGGAAAAGTAACCTGGCCTGTGTGGTGGGCTTCGATTGCAGGCGGTGGAGGACAAGGCCAGTGATGTCTTCTGCACAGTGCAAGATCTGCATCCCTCCACCGGCCCTGTAAGGAAGAGTCCTTTAGGACCCAGCAGGACACGTCTTGGCAGGGTTCCTGGAAAAGCGGGGACATCAGACGTGCCCAGCTTCCCACCTCTCCCAGCCAAGGCAGCTTGGCAGACACAGGGAGGCTTGGAGGACTCTGCAGTGAAACCAGCAGGATCTGCAAGTCACACCAAGCTGCCTGCTCTGGAAACGTCCTGCAGGTCTTCACCCAAAGGCAGGGCCTTTGCCCTGGACAAGGAAGAGGTGGCCAGGAAAGTCCTGGACAGAATGAACATGGCTTTGGAGAGGGTGGCTGCAAATTCCAGCAAAGCTGCTGCCAGGGAATGCTTCCCACCTGTTCCTGGTGCTGGGGTGGCTCTGGACTCAGGGAAGAGAAGGGAAGAGCAGAAGCTCAAGCCATCACGTCTTGCCCTGCCTCCACTTCAAAGACCCCAGCAAGAAACTAGTGCTCTCATCCAGGTAAATCAAGAGCACGTGCAGTTCCTGCCTCAATCCAGGCCTGAGTCTTCAACATCATCAGTGGGAGAAGGCAGGATATTTCAAGGGGATGATGAGAGGATGAGTCTATCCCTGAAAAGCCAGCAGCTCTTGGGAAGCTCCTCCTTTTTCCTGAGAGCACAGAGCATTCCTCCTGAAGGGCAAGTGCCTGCGATGGAGAATCCTCAAGAAGCAGCGGCCTCTTCTGCCCCGGATGATCCCGAGCAGGGTGCGATGGCAGCTGAAGGTGTTTCGGAGGAGGCTGGACTCAGCAGCTCCTCCATTGCAGTGCTGCCACCCAGCTCTGCACAAGACGTCACTGCCGGGTGCTGCAGTGAAATGGCCCCACTGGAATCCCCATTGCCCTTCTCGCCTGAGCCTGTCAGCCTCGTTCAGAGCGTTGATGGAGAAACTGGCACAGAACTGAGATCTGAGAGCCAGGGGCCTGTCCCACATGGCCCCACACCTCCTGCTGTGGGTCTGGATGAGGCAGGCGTGGGGCTGGGGTCTGCCCCCTTGAGCCATCCTGATGATGCGAGCCCTGGAGCCAGCCAGCAGCCAGCACAGCCTGATGCCTTGGCACACACCATCGATCAAGGCACACAGGCAAGCTCGTGGCTGCTCCAGACCATGGAGTGTGACCAAGGAAGAGCCCCTGCAGCTGAGGAAGGGCCTTATCCCTGCGCTCATGGGGAAGAAAGGGAGGTCAGCAGGGCTGGGACACCAGCTTCCCCAGGCAAGGATGGTGGGACAGGGACACCACGACAAGCACCAGCAGGGCAGGACCCGAAACAACAGCCTGGGGGCATCACCTGCCACGTGCAAGGAAGGCCGCTGCGTGTGCACGAAGACAACACCGCGCGGTACCTGGGGGTGCTCAGCGTCAAGACGGAGGCGCTGGAGGAGCTCGACAGGAGCTGCCTGGCCCGCACGGGGCAGAGCTTGGCACGGATCCGGGAAGTCACTTTCCTGAAGAAGGAGCAGAGCCTGCAGGAGAGCCAGGGCGAGGAAGAGGAGGGCCATGGGGAGCGTTTCTCCCTGTCAGCATCAGGATCCCTCAATGTGAGACCCAAGGAGGTGAGTGCAAGGGAGGGCTGGGCCAGGTGGGAGCCCTCCTGGTGCTGGGGCCAACCCCGGTGCCACGCTGTGACAGACGGGTTGTCCCAGCACTGGCAGAAAATCCCCCAAGAGACTTTCCTTTTGGGAAAAGAAGCTCCCTTCAAAAATTCTGCCTCTCTTCTCCTAGCTCCTTGCCAGAAACTCCTTTCACAACCTGTGGAAACCAGAGATCACGCAAGTGGAGCTCCTCAAGGATGCCAAGGGCAAGTGGGAGGTGCTGGAGCGCCTCTATGCTCATGCCCCCCAGCAGAACATTGAAACATGGAGGAGAGACCTGGAGGAAATAGCAGAGCAGAGTGATGATGAGGAGGATGGTGATGAAGAGCTTCTGCCAGAGGAGGAGTTGGAGGAAAGTAGCTCCTTGGCCTGGATAAGACCCAGCCTCCGCAGACTGTTTGCGGAAAGGGAGATGGACCTGGAGAAAGTGCCCTGCTTGCGCGACATCAAACAAGGAGAGCCTACCAGTGAGGGACCTGGTGAGGTGGAGAGCCCCTCTGTTGAGCCAGCAATGCCCAGAGGAGCTGAGGAATCTCTGCTGCAGGAAGCAACAGCAGCAGCTTCTCTCCAGGCTGCAGGCCCTGCTCCCCAGGTAAGCATGGAGCATGTCACCTGTCCCCACGACCCAAGGGAGCTCCTATCAGAGCTGTGTGGGGGGAGGTGCAGAGGGCATGCCCAGAGCTGCCCCATCCCAAGGGATCCCCCTGTCCACGGTGCCCCACTGTCACCCCCAGCCATTTGCCCTGTGCGGTCTGCCATGGGGAGATGATGGGTCCTCTCCATTTCCAAGTGCCAAAGGTGCAGGGCTGACATCCCCTCCACCCCTGCACCACGTTCAGCCCTGGGGCCTGGATGCCCAGCGAGGAGGGAAGGGGCAGCCCCAGCAGCAGCCCCCTCCGCACACAGTGCACGAGCCCCCTTGTGCCACACACGCCCCCATCTGCCTCTGTTCCCCTGTGCATCACGGCCCCTGCCCAGCCCTGCTGCTGTGGCCCCGCAACGAGCCGTGTCCCATTGCCGTGCCAGCCGCAGGTCCCTTCCCGTGGGACGCACAGCCCCGGGAAGCCTCCCCCAGCCCCGAACCCTTTGACCCTGTGTAACCAGGGGCACCGGTACCCTGATCAGCAGCAGCTGATGGCCGACGGGTGCATGTTCTTGCTCTGTCCATGCAGGAGGCCTCGGAGCCCCAAGAGGAGAAGTCCTCATCCTCCTGCAGCCCCACGGCAGACACTGAGCCAGGTACGTACCCGAGTGGAGAGCCCTGCTGGGGACGGCGGGTCTCTCTGGAACAGCGAGCGGCACCGGGGCCGGCAGCAGGAAGTGCTCAGGGGCTGCTGTGCTGAGGCCACAGCCCCTTGGGAAGCCCTTGGTGGCAGGGACAGGCAGGTGCAGCCCTGCGCCCGTGCAGCCCGTTGCCCACAGCTCTGCTTCCCACCGCAGGCATCGCCGCCCTCCCGGACATCGCGGCTCCCCGGCGATGGCGCTCGCGGCTCAGGACGGCGCTTCGGGCTCTGAGCAGAGCGTTCTGCTGCCGCTGCATCGCGGGGCAGCGAGAGGAGCAGTGCAGGTGAAAGAGCCCAGCAGGATCCCTGGAGCGGGGCTGGTGCAGAGCGATGGACACTGTGTCCTGGGGGCTATAGAGATGCTGCTGCATCGTGCCCCATAGCAGCCATGTGCCCACACAAGCCCTAGGTGGCAACAGCCATTGTCAGCTCCAAATAAACCCCTCGGAAGGTTTTTCTCCCCTTGTCAGTTGTTGTCAGAAAATCTCCATGAAAAGACTAGTGGGGCTGTGGGGCCCTAAGGCCATGGGTGACTCCTGACTCCGCACTGGCCTTGGTGGCTGGGGTGGGAAGCAGATCTGGCCAAACAGGGCTGCTCACAACTGGCACGGCTGGCACGTGTCCAGGCTTTTGAATGGTTCTCAGAGTGACCCCTGCGCTCTTGCAAGAGCAGGAGATGTTTTCAGGTGTGCGTTAGCGCTGGCCTGCGGTGTTTCACTGCGAGTGCATGAATCACTCTCCAGTCCTCCTTCCCTGCACCTCCTGGGTCCCCCCTGCTTCTCCAGGGACTGCCGAGCCCTCCTTTCCCCAGGCATGCCTGCATTTGCTGCGCGGTCTTTGGGGGACTCTACCATGGGCTGCCCAATGTTTGGCAAGACTGCACTCACTGCCACCCCTAGGCATCCCCGGGGTTCCCCTGAGCTCTCCTGGAGCCTCAGGTTCCCTTTCACAAGGATGGGCATCTGTCATCAGCACTGTCACCTGTGCGACAGCCCCAGGCATTCAATTCAGAGACCATTCTGCACCTCCCATGGCAGTGCTCCCAGGGACATGAACCCCAAATGCAGCCCTTGGTCCCTGAAAGACCACGCTGGGCCTCTGACCTCCTCCCCTGGAGCCCACAGAGCGCACAGGCAGAGCAGAGGCCCTTTCATGCTGCAATCCCTTGGGTGCATTGGTGTACTGTTGACCCCAGCTTCAGAAGAAAGACACAAACTTAATGTTTTTCTGGAGGCTAAGTCTGGCGTAAGGCTGCCCATTGCCTTGTCCTGCTTTACTCAGGAAACACATGGAAACACAACCCCACCACCACTCTGTCCCTTCAAAAGTCCAAAGGTGTCTGTGTGTGTCCAGCCGCCACCCTCTCTCCATCCCTGTGGATTACGAGCTTAGACAGGAAGCTCCTATGCAGAGAGACATAAAATTTAGTCAAGGGGAAACCTCCTGTGAACTTGCGGAGCACAGAGGAGGGAACTGAACCCCGCTGCATCCCAGGAGCTTCTCCATGGGCATTTGGTGCATGGATTAACTCCCCGTGAAGAGCCCGTGGAGCAGGAGGAAACGAACCAACTTCCTGCTCCTGGGCAGGTGTCCTGTCCTCTTCCGTGGCGGGAGCAGAGGCTTCTGCAGTGGGACATTTCCAGCCCACAGAGGATCATCCCCTGCTGGCACCAGCCGCAGCGCTGGGCTCCAATGTTACCGATGTTATCGAATATTCATTAATCCGCAGCCAATCAGGTGGCGGCGGGGCCCGGGGGCGGGGCAGGTACTGCTGCTGGCAGGTGGGCGGGGCAGCGGCAGAAGCAGCCAATGAGCGCGCGGCGGGAGGCTGGGGGCGTGGCGGCGCGTGCCATGGGCGGGGCCAGCGCGTGACGCGGCCGTTGGGCAGCGGCGGCTGCAGGCGGCGGCGGCCCCGGGGCCGCAGCGAGGCGCGCGGCGGGCGGCGGCGGCTGCGGGCGGCGCGAGTCCCGCACGACCGATCCCTGCGCGATCCCCGTGCGACCAGAGGCGCTCGGGAGCGCGGGAGGCGGCGGCTGGAGGCAGCCCGAGGCGCGAGGGGCCGGCCGGGGCCCCGCGGCCTCGCAGCCGGAGGCTGGGGCCGTTGCTGGCTGTTGTGGGCAGCGGCCGTTGGGCTGTGCGGGAGCGCGTGGCAGGCGGCGGAGGAGCGCGCGGCCCCGGCGGGCCGGTCCGGCAGGCGGCGGCCCCGCAGCTGCAGCCGCCCGGCCCAGCCCGGCCTGGCGCGGCTCCCCGGGAGCGGCGGCGCCTGGTGCCAGGGAGCTGCGCGCGGCCGCCATGGGGAAGCGGAGCTCGGCCGGCTGCGTGCCGAGGTGAGCGGCCCCGCGGGTGCCGGCCCCGCTGGGCCCCGCTGGGTGCTGCCGTCCCCCGTGGCACCCCCAGAGCCGCCCCCTTGGGGCCGGGTACCCCCCTGCTTTGAGTGCCAGACACCCCGGGTGTCTCTTCCCCCCAGTGCCGCTTCCTGTGGGGGCCGTGTCCCCCCCGCCCTTGAGTGCAGGGTCCCACCGGTCCCCATCTACCCCCACCCCTGGTCCCCGTCACTGTCCACCCTGCCCTGGGGTGCAGGGACCTGCCACTATTGTCCTCCCAGCGTCCCCTCCCCATGTGACACGGCCCCACAAACACACTCGCCTGTCTGCAGACATGGAGAGATGCCTGCGCACAAGTGCGTGTGTGTAAGCGAGCACGGGGACGCGCGTGTGCTCGGGTGTGCACGTGCTCGGAAGTGCCCGCGCCCGTGTGTGCGTGTGCGCTGCGCCCGCTCCTGCCAACTCGTGGCAGGGGCCCGCGTGGCCCCGGGGCTGCGCGTGAGCCCGGCCATCTGTGCGCGCGGTGCGTGCGAGCTGGCAAGTGTGTGCGCTGCACACGGGAGATGCACCCCAGGCGTGCGAGTCTTCACGGCCACCCGTGCCTCCTGTGACACGTGTGTGCTCGTCAGCACACTCGCGTCCTGCGTGTGCAGGACACGTGTTCTCATGCATATGGTCACGTCACCCGTGTGTGAGACACGTGGGTGCCTGTGATCACCCTCACGTCACCCGTGTGTGAGACACGCTGGTGCTCGTGCACATGCCCATGACACCTACTTGCAGCACACACATGTGCTCGTGCGCGCCCTGCCCGGGGTCCCCATCTCTCCTGCTGGGATTATGGGAATGGGCCCAGGCTTCGGGGCCCCGCTCTGTCCGTTGACTGCCCCCCCATCCTCCCCAGGTTCTTCAGAGCCTTCCTGAAGAGGCTGCGGATTGTGCGCAGAGTGGTCAAGAACCCCGACGCCACCACTGCCGAACCCCAGGTGAGACCCAAGGGGGTCCCGTGGGTGGGAGAGCCGGGACCGAAGGGTTCCTACTCCCGGGGGGGACACCAGGGTATCTGGGGGGCTCAAAGAGGTCTGTGGGGAAGGTGCCGAAGGGGCCCCTGGCACTTGAGGTCTGGGGGGTCCCATCGCTGTCGCAGGGCAGAGCTGGTGGGAGGGGGTACCAATGGGATGGATCATCGGGGCTTTTGGTGAGGGTCCCAGAGCACTGCGGGGTCCAAAGGGCACAAGGGTCCTGTCCCAGGGTGCAGGCAGGGGTTGGGAAATGGTTCCAGGAACTTCCCAAGACGCCCTATGGTGCAAGAGGGGGATTCCGAGGGGCCTGGAGGGGCCCAGGGGTGCCCCAGGCTGCAGGCAGGAGGGTCCCAAGGGGATTCCAAGGGTGCAACATGGGTGTCACAAGGAGTTGGGGGGATGGTGTCCCGTGGGTGCCCCAGGGTACCACATGGGGGTTTAAATGGGCCTGGGGAGATCCCAGGATGCAACAAGGGTGTCCCAAGTGGTCTGGGGTGGGAGTGGGGGGTTCAGTGGTTCCCTATGGTGCAACGGGGGGGTCCCAAAGGGTCCAAAGGGACCACGGGTCCTCCAGGGTGCACACAGGGGATCCCAACAGGTCTTGAGGGGCACAGTGGTACCCCCGAGCATGGGCAGGATGGACCCAAGGGGTCTGGGAGCCCCAAGGATGCCCCAGAGTGCAACAGGGGAGCCGCAAAGGGTCTGGTGGGGCCCATGGGTGCCTCAGGGTGTAGGCTGGGGTATCCCAAGGGGTCAGCAGTGTCCCGTGGGTACCCCAGTTTACGATATAGGGATTCCAAGGGATCTGGGGATCCCGTGAGTGTCCCAGGGTCCAACATGGGGGTTCCAAGGGGCCTGGCGTTGCCATGGTGCAACATGGGGATCCCAATGGGTAATGGTGGCCTGGGATGCAGGCAGGGGGATCTCAGTGTGTCTGGGAGGTTCCAAGGGTGCCCAGGGTGCTAGAGTGGGTCCCAATGGGTGTGTGTGGGGCAGGGGGGCAGGTCAAGGGTGCCCAGGATGCAGGCAGGGGGTTACGAGGCATCTGTAGCAGGCGGAGGGTTCCAAAGGTGCCCTGTGGTGCAAGAGGGGAATCCCAAGGGGTTTGTTGGGGTCCCATGAGTGCCACAAGGTTCAGGCAGGGGGTTCTGATGGGTCTCTGGGCGTTCCATGGGTGCCCCACGGTGCAGCAGGGGAGTCCCAAAGGGTCTGGGTGAGCAAGGGAGTCCCAGGGTACCTGGGAGGTCTGGAGGGCAATGAGGGTGTCTCAGGGTGCAGGCCTGGGGGTGACAAGAGGGCTGCAGGGGGGCAAAGGTGCCTTGTGCTGCAACAGGGGGTCCCAAAGGATCTGGTGGAGTCCCCTGTGTGCTCCAGGGTGCAGGCAGTAGGTTGCAAGGGACTGGGGATCCCTAGAGTGTCCTGTGGTGCCACAGGGGGTCTGAAAGGGTCTGGGGGTCCCATGGAGCTCCAGGGGCAGGTGGGAGTACCAAGAAGTCTGGGCAAGACCAAGGGTTCCCCAAGGTGCAACGGGGGGATCCCAGTGGGTCTGTGGGGTTCCCAGGCTGCCCCAGGGTGCAGGTGGGTCCCAAGGCAAATGGGGCTCCAGTGGTTGCCCTGGGGTGCAGACATGGGTCTGGAGGGGATCCCATAAGTGCCCTGTGGTGCAGCTGGGGGTTCCAGTGGGTCTGGAGAGCTGCCAGGGGCTCCTGGGGCAGGAGGGAAACTCCATGGAGTGGCTGGGGCTCCAGGGGGAAGGGGGCCCTGCCCCCCTGCACTGCTGGGTGCCTCCTGGTGACACTGAACCCGGCACAGGGCTCCCCGCGGGTGCTGCGCTCCAAGGAGCTGGAGGGGGCCGTGGGGCCCAGCGCCCCCCCCACGCCGGAGCTGCAGCTGCAGACGGGGCCCGCGGCCCCGCGAGCCCCCGCACAGGTGCCCCCGCGCGCGGCGCCCCTCGCCCTGCGGCCCCCGGCACCCAGTGCCCCTGGGGCGCTGCCACCGGGACCCGCCACCCTGGGGGTCCCAGCACGAGGAGCCCTTGCTGTGGGGCCACCTGCACCACGAGCCCTCCCTGCTGGGTCCCAACCAGCTGGACCCGTCACCTTCGGGCCCTCAACACCAGGGCCCCCCACTCAGGGACACGTCCCACCTGGGCACCTCAACCTCGGGCTCCCAACCCCAGGCCCCTTCATCCCCAAAACATCTGACCATGTGTGTATCGTTATAGAACCCCCACCCACAAGACCCTCCACCCCAGGCCAATGTCCCTGTGACCATTCACCCGTGGGAACAAGTCCCCAGGATCCCTCAGCCGCCTGCTCTAAACATCAGGCTGCTTCAGGCCCACGGCTAGGCCCAGGGGACCCTTCATCCATGGGACGGCCCCCCCAGGACCACTTCAAACATGGACCCCCATTCCCAGGAGCCCATAGACCCCCACCTATGCAACCCATCACCCGTGGGCCCTGGTACCCGGCACCCTTCATTTCTGGACCCCCACCTCCCGGCCCCTTCCCCCATGGGCTCCCAACTGTGAAACCCTTCTCCCGTGGGTCCTGCTTCCCTGGGTCCTCCTTCCGTAGTGCCCCCGGCCCTGGACCCTTCACCCGTGGGCCCCCGCCCCCAGTAACCATCCCCCGTGGACCCCAGATCCCAGACCCCACAACTTGTATTCCCCAACCTGCTAAACCCAATTCTCACGGGCGCAAAACTCCTGTACCCATCACTAAGGGTCCCCCCGCATCAGCACCACTACCCCGTGGGCCCCCACCTCCCAAATACTTCCCCTGTGGTCCCTGTTTTCCTGAACCCTTCCCCCGTGGGCCCCCACCTCCCGGCCCCTTCCCCCAACAACCCCCACCACCAGAAAACATTCCTCATGGGACCTGGTCCCCTGCACCCTTCTCCTATAGGGCCCCATCACCCGGCTCTTTCCCCCATGGGTTCCCACCTCTACATCCCTTTATCCATCCACCCCCACATATGGAACCCAACACCCGTGGTCCCTGGTTCCCTGACCCCTTCATTCATAGACCCCCAACTCTTGAACACGTCGTCCCTGGACCCTTCTTCCCTGCATCCATCCTCGGAAGGGTCCCCTCCCCTGAACCCTTCACCCAAAGGCCCCAACCTGCAGGATGCTTTACCCGAAGACCCTGTTCCCCTCGACCCTTCATTCGTGCACCCCCACCTCCCGGCCCCTTTCCCCATGGGCTCCCAACTGTCAAACCCTTCTCCCGTGGGTCCTGCTTCCCTGGGTCCTCCTTCCGTAGTGCCCCCTGCCCTGGACCCTTCACCCGTGGGCCCCCACCCCCAGTAACGATCCCCCGTGGACCCCAGACCCCAGACCCCACAACTTGTATTCCCCAACCTGCAGGACCCAATTCTCACGGGCGCAAAACTCCCGTACCCATCAGTAAGGGTCCCCCCCCATCAGCACCCTTACCCCGTGGGCCCCCACCTCCCAAATACTTCCCCTGTGGGCCCCGTTTCCCTGAACCCATGACCCATGGTCCCTGGTTCCCTGACCCCTTCATTCGTAGACCCCCAACTCTCGAACACGTCGTCCCTGGACCCTTCTTCCCTGCAGCCATCCTCGGAAGGGTCCCCTCCCCTGAACCCTTCACCCGTGGGCCTCCACCTCCCGGCCCCTTCCCCCATCAACCCCCACCTCCTGAGCCCTTTCCCCATGGGCCCCGATCCCCTGCACGCTTCTCCCATAGGGCCCCATCACCTGGACCCTTCCCCCATGGGCTCCCACCTCCACGTCCCTTTATCCATCGACCCCCACCTATGGAGCCCGTCACCCCTGGGTCCCGGGTCCCAGAACCCTTCATTTGTAGACCCCCGCCTCCTGAAGCCTTCACCCCTGGGCCCCGGTTCCCTGAGCCCTTCATTCGTAGACCCCCGCGTCCTGAAGCCTTCACCTCTGGATCTCGATTCCCTGAACCCTTCATTCGTAGACCCCCGCCTCCTGAAGCCTTCACCCCTGGGCCCCGGTTCCCTGAGCCCTTCCAAAGGGCCCAAACCTCTGGACCCTTCCCCCATGGGCCCCCACCTCGTGGATACAGCACACGAAGACCCCAGGCCCCTCCACCTTTTATTCATAGGGCCCCAGGCCCTGAACACTTCATCCATGGGCCCCCATCCCCTGGGTCCTTCATCCGTAGGTCCCCCTACCCTGGGCCCTTCACTCATGGACCTTCACATCCCGAACACTTTGCCCGTGGACCCCACTTCCCTAGACCCTTTACCCGTGGACCCCACTTCCCTAGACCCTTTACCCATGGACCACGCTTCCCTGGACCCTTTATCCGTGGGCGCTGCTTCCCTGGACCATTTATTCCTGGGCCCCGCTTCCCTAGACCCTTTACCCATGGGCCCTGTTTCCCTGGACCCTTTATCCGCGGGCCCCGCTTCCCTGGACCCTTCCCCCATGGGCCCCAACCTCGCGGCCCCTTCCCCCATGGGCCCCCACCTCCCGAGCACTTTCCCCGTGGGTCCCGGCTCCCCGGACCTTTCTTCCATAGGGCCCCGACCCCCTGAACACTTCAGCCAGGGGGTCCCCATCTGCTCAGTTCCTCCCCTCCCGGAGCCACCACCCATGGGCTCCCACCTGCAGAACGGTTCCCCTGGGTGTCCTTGTCCTCAGTGCCCATCCCCTGTGGTCCCCCCCTAGCACAGTTGATCCATAGGCCCTAAGAGCCTTCCCCCTTGTGCCCCCACCCCCAGGACCGTTGACCCTTGGGTTCCCTTTCCCCAGCCTGATCCTCCCCCCAGCAGCCGCAGGGCCCTGTTGCCAGGACCCCCCACCCCCAGGACACTTCCCTCCCAGCCCCCGTCCAGGACCCCTCCCCCTTGAGCTGCCCCCAGCCCCCTTCACCCACAGACTCCGGTGCCCAGGACCCTTCCCCGCCTGGCCCTCACCCCAGCCCCCTTCACCCGCACAGCTCCTGCCCCCAGCGCCCCTCGCTCCCCGCAACAGCCCCCGATCCCTCCTGCCACAGGCACCAGGGACCCTCCAGCCACCCTTCCCCTGGCTCCTTCACCCACAGCAGCCTCCCCCGTGCAGCCTGGATGTCCAGAGCTCGTGCCCGAGCCCCTGCAGCCTTCAGGGCAGGGGTGCCCACATTGTCCCTGCGGGGCCGTGTGTCCCGAGTGCCCTGCACCCCTGGGTACCCACGTGCCGGCGGGTGCCTGCCGGCTGCCCCAGCGCATGCACCCCTCGGGTGCCCTCAGGCAGGTGCCCCGGTGCCTGGGGTGCGTGTGGGTGCTGGGACACCTGGGTGCGTGCGGGTGCCTGTCCCCAGTGTGCCTGCAGGCCAGCACCTGCAAGCCTGGGCCCTTGGGTTCATGCGGGCGCCCGGATGCCTGGGCCCTTGGGTGTGTGTGGGCACCTGCTGGGGGGCACCCCGATGCCGGGGTCCTCGGGTGCCTGCGGGTGTCCAGAGTGAGCAGCGAGCTCGCAGACACCCAGGTCCGTGGTGCATGCGGGAGGCCGGAGGCGAGCGTGGAGCTCCTGGGTGCCCAGCGCCCAAGGTTTGCAGGTGCTCGCGCAGAACGTGGCAGTGCCCCACACCGAGATTCGGATGAAGTCTCAAGCGGCGCATGGACCACAAGGACAAGAGCAGGATGCCAGGTGAGGCCCCCGAGGCACCCACGGGTGCCCCCAGTCCCCGCTGACACCACTGGAGTCAGAGGGGAAGGGCAAGGAATGGGGATGGCCAAGGGCACGGGGCAGCTCCCCCAGCAGGGGCAGCACCCGCTGAAAAGGGGCACGGGAGCATCCCCGGGGGGGGCAGCCCAGCCAGGTGCTCACCCATGGGTGCCCCAAGACCACTCTGCTGACATGGACAACTGTTCAGAGGAGGAGAGCATCTGCTTGGAGCAGGAGGGCAGCGACGATGCTCTGCACAGCAGGTGGGTGCTTGACGGGTGTCCCACTGCTTGCACGGCACCGACAGATGCCCCCGATGGTGCCATCCTGTCACACTGTCCCCCAGGACCTTTTCTACAAGAAAGAGGAGCTGCAGAAAGTGAAGAAGAGGAGGAGGACGCTCCCAGGCTCTGCTTGGACCCAGGTGAGCAGGTGCCTCTCCAGGGCGGAGGTGACAGGGTGCCCGGAGGGTCCTGCTGCAGCCTTGGGTGTTGTGGGTGCCGCAGGAGGAGCTGGGGGCAGTACCCAGGATGCTCCCCCACGTGCCAGGGTGCCAGGTCCTAGAGTTGTCCCCAGGATGTCCCCAGCGGTGCTGGGTCCCCAGGGTGCCCCTGCCTCTGCCCCGACCTACCCGCTCTCCGCAACAGCAGCCCAACATCAAGCAGAAATTGTTGGCCTTGCTGAGACACTTCAAAGTGTTGGGTGAGGTAGGGTGTCCCCCCAGGCACCCATGGGTGGCCCTGGGCCCCCAGGCTCCCTGTGGAAAATGGGGCTCTGCAGATGGTCCCAAACACCCCCCAGCTCCCTCTACTCCCACTATTAAGGTGTCCCCAACCTCTCCCAGACACCCCTGGTATTGGGGTGAATCCACCTCCCTCCACCCCCACAGTATTTAGTTCCCCCCAACCTTTCCCAGACCCTGCCCAGGATTGGGGTGCCCCAAGCCACATTTTCAGCCAATATTGGGGTGTCCCAGTTCCTCCTCAGGATTGCAGTGCCCCCAAATCCCTTCACCCCCAATACTGAGGTGCCCCAATCCCTTCACATCTAATATTGGGTGCCCTAGGACCCCCAGCACCTTTTAATATGGATATTGGGATGCTCATCTCCCCCCCAATATGAGGTTCCCCTTTATCCAACATTCTGGGGTACCCCAGACTCCCCTCACTATTGAGGTGCCTCCCATCTGCCTCCCCCCAGTACTGGGGTGCCCCAGGATCTTCTAAGTGCTGGGCTGCCCTCTAATGCCTTCCTCCCATATTGGGGTAGCTCAGACTCCCCCAGTATCGGGGTTCCCCCAGCTCCCTTTAACCCAATAGAAGGGTGAGACCCTCCCATAATGGAGTTCCCCAGGTTCCATCTCCTGATATGGGAGGGAATTGCCCCACTTCCCACTCAGGTTTGGGTTGCTCCCAAATCCCTTCATCCACAATTTTGGGCTACCCTGGGCCACCTCTGTAATAGGATGCCACCAGAAACCTTCATCCCTAATATTAGGAGTCCCCAGAGACCCCAATACTGTTGCCAGACCCCCCCAATCCTGGTGGTTCCCTCAACTCTTTTCACCCCTGTCCTGGGTTAGCGCAGAGCCCTCCAGTTTTGAGGGTGCCCCCCAGTTCCCTTTCCCCTCAGTTGTGGGGTGCCACAGACCCCCCCAGCATTGGTGATCCCCCCCACTCTGTACACCCCTAGTGTTAGGGTGTCCCCAACTTCTGCCAGGCTCCTCCTAATATGGATCTGCCCCCTGCTCCATTTACACTGGATATTGGGGTGTCCCAGAGCCGTCCCCAGTATTGGGGGTGCCCCAGACTCCCTTCAGCCCAGGTATTGTTGGGCCCCAGCTACTTGCACGGCCAATACTGAGGTGCCCCCGACATCTCCCAGACCCCTCCCTGTAGTGCAGGTGCCCACAGCTCCCTTCACCCAAAATATGGGGTGCCGCAGATCCCCCCAACATTGGGGTGCCCAAAGCACCCCTGGCTGCCAGTATTGGGGTTCCCTGGAATCCCCCAGTATTGGGGATGCTCCCAGCTGCCTTCATTCAGAAGTTGGGGTGCCCTGACCCTTTTGCCAAGTATGTGGGTGCCCCAAATTCCCCCCCGCCACACACATATTGGAGTCGCTCCTAGTGTTTTGAGACCCTACCCAATATTTCTCCCTCAAAACAAACAAACAAACAATATTGGGGTGCCCTAGAGAATTTCACCCATAATATTGGGGTATTCTGGACTCACCACCCCAGGTTTGGGTGCCCCCAGCTCCCTTTTCTCCCCAAATGGGGATGCGTAATTTCCCCCCCATATTGGGGTGCCCCAACTGACTGCCCTAACCCCCCCAGTGACCTTTCCCTGCACAGGCTGCAGGAGGAGGACCATAAAAAGCTCATGGATTCTGGAGGAATCCCCGAAAAGTTGAAGACCCAAGTGAAAAGCAGCCAAGAGGAGCTGACATCAGCCAGGTAAGGGTCAAGCTGGGGTGGAGGGTGCCAGGCAACCGAGGCTGGGGTTTGGGGTAGAGGGGGGATATGGGTTGAGTTGGGGTCCTTGGCTCCTGAGGTGTGGGGACATTGGGGTTGCAGGAGAAATTTGGGGTCCCTAAAGTGGGATTTGGGGTCCCCGAGTGGATGAGGGATTTTGGAGTGCAGGAGAAAGGGGGGAAACTGGGTTCCCAAGAGGGCTTGGGGGTCCCTGTCGAGGAAGCAAGAAGGGATCTGTGGGGTTGGGGGGATTTTGCATCTCAGGACAGGGGTCATCTGAGGCCCCTGCGTGTCCTGAGTGGTGCCCTCGTTGCCCCAGAGCTGCCAGCGCAGGACAGAGGTGCTCCAGGCGGTGGAGGTGGTGGTGGTGGGTGCACAGGGGGGCACAGCCCCCTGTTCCCTTGTTTCCTGCGGCGGCTGCTGCTGGGCACCCGCCGTGCCGAGTGGCCGGGCTGTCTGCGCTGCCTCCTCGTGCTGCAGGTGCGTCACCTTGGTCGGGGACAGTGCAGGGACGCGGGGGGACACAAGGCATTGGGGGCCGCGGGATATTGGGTGAACACCTGGGGCATGAGGGACACATGGGAGATTGGGAGCACATGGTCAGGGACACAGAGGGGACTGGGGACATGTGGGATCAGGGAGACAGAGGGCAGGGAGGGAAACCTAGAGATCTGGGGACATGCGTGGCATGAAGAGTGCAGGACATTAGGAACACATCAGGACATCGAGGGGACAAGGGCATAGAAGGCACACAAGCCTTTGGGGACACATGGGGAATTGGAGAAAGATGGGGAACAGGAGGAGACATAGGAGATCTGGGAACATGCAGGGCATTGAGAGACACAAGAGCTAATGGAGAGTACGGGACATAAGAGGACACAAGACACGTGTGGACACATGGAGCATTGTCAGGACAGAGGCCATGATGGCATGTACAGAGCATTGGGGATATGGAGGACATGAGGCACAGAGCATATTAGGGATACATAGGAAATGAGGAGAATTTGGGTCATAAGGAACACGAGACACTGGGTGCACAAGGATGATGTGGGGCACATGGGCCATCAGGGGGACAGAACATCAGGGGTTCACAGGATATTTGGGGCCACACAGAGCTTGGGAACACGTTTGCCACCAGGTACATAGCACATTAGGGACACCCAGGGCATGGGCAGACACATGGGGAATCGGGGGACTCAGGACATCAGGGGACAGCCAGAGCATGAGGGACATGTGGAGCATTAGGGACACAGGACATTAGGGACACATGGGAGATAGGGGGGACATGGGGCACTGGGGACGCATGGAGTATCAGGGACATGTGGGACATTGGTGGGTCACAGAGAACATCGGGGGACATATGAAGCATTGGGTGGACATATGGTGCATTGAGGAGACATGGCAAGTTAGAGACATGCAGGACATTCAGTGACTTGCCGGGGAAGGAGACACGCCAGGGATGCAGGACGTCACAGCAGGGATCAGGGCAGTGGGTCTGTAACAAGACAGGGACAGCCCGAGTTTCCCCTGTCCCAGCCATGGGCACTATGGTGGTCCGTGGGGTGGTGACACCAGTGTGGGCACAGTGTGGGGACACCCTGGGAGCCACCAGCGCTGGCTTCCCGGTTGTCCCCACCTCCCTGGGTGCCCCCGCGGATGCTGAGCGTGTTGGGGCCCCCACAGGGCTCCCGCCAGGTGCTCCCTGAGCAGCTCAAGCCGCTCTGGGTGTGAGACAGCCCTTCCCGACAGCATCGTTGTGGTAGAGGCGGCCGAGCGGCAGGGCCAGGTGAGCGTCGGGGCACCCCCAGGTCCTGCTGGGAGCAGGGGGACATGGGGACCCTGCCGGGCACGTGCTGACCCCACTGCACAACCACCCCTGTCTGTCCCCAGCTTGTTGGGGACCTGCTGCAGGAGCAGAAGAAGCCACTGGAGGCTGCTGTCAAGCTGCAGGCCGAGCTCTCAGACGTCCTCACCTGCATCCAGCACTAGTGAGTGTCACTGCTGGGTCCCCAGGATTACTCCAGTCACCCTCAGTAGTTTCCATGTCTCCTCTGTGCCAGGCCTGGGGTGCCCATGTTGCCCATGTCCCCTCCATGTCATCGTTGGGGTGCTCGTGGTCCCCAGGTCCCCCCTGTGCCATGTTTTGGGTGCCCATGGTCCCCATGACCCCATTGGGTGACCCCACCCACCCCAACATGCCCCAACGCTCCATGGGATCCCCAGTGGGTCCCCCCCAACCTGGTACCCCCCGCACACAGTGGGAGACACTTTGGGTGCCCACTCCCAACCCAACATGAGAACCGCTGGGTTCCCCCGTGACCCTGCTCTGGGCCCAAAGGGGACCCCAAGCGTCCCCTGCGTGTCCTGAGTGGTGCCCTCGTTGCCCCAGAGCTGCCAGCGCAGGACAGAGGTGCTCCAGGCGGTGGAGGTGGTGGTGGTGGGTGCACAGGGGGGCACAGCCCCCTGTTGCCTTGTTTCCTGCGGCGGCTGCTGCTGGGCACCCGTCGTGCCGAGTGGCCGGGCTGTCTGCGCTGCCTCCTCGTGCTGCAGGTGCGTCACCTTGGTCGGGGACAGTGCAGGGACGTGGGGGGACACAAGGCATTGGGGGCCATGGGGTACTGGTTGGACACCTGGGGCATGAGGGACACATGGGAGATTGGGCACAGATGGGATCAGGGACACAGGGGGCATGTGGGATTAGGGATACAGAGGACAGGGGAGGGAAACATAGAGAACCGAGGACATGCGTGGCATGAAGAACGCAAGACATTAGGAACACAGCAGGACCTCGAGGGGACAGGGGCATAGAAT
Organism: Tinamus guttatus; assembly: GCF_059628265.1. Lineage (NCBI taxonomy): Eukaryota > Metazoa > Chordata > Aves > Tinamiformes > Tinamidae > Tinamus > Tinamus guttatus. Next base: position 435,790 of record NW_028288767.1, on the reverse strand, counting down.
TCACATAAGACTTTGGGTGTGGGAATATATAGGATAAAAGGTTCATGAAGGGAACCTGTTGAAGATTGCAAAACTAGGACTGAGGAACTGCTGGTGAAGCAGAGGAGATCCAGGATTGGTCACGGGGATGCTGACGCTCCAGGATTGGTGGGTTAAGATGTGTGAAGGTTATATGAATACCCAACTCTGGTTGGGTTTTTATACCAACCCTTCAGCCTTTGGCTGAAGACCATTGGCCCATCAATTACTCTACAGTGCTTATAAGCTACTTTCCAAAGGAACTTCATAGCATACAACAGTTTTCCTCTGCCTGCATTCGTGACACATCTGAGGATCCTCACCTCCCTCAGCATCACAAACCTCAGCTTCTTCTGACGATGATGATTCTATAAAATGAAATAAAATGGCAGAAAGTGATGTTTCACCTGTTTATAACTCCAGAAAGCAGTTCCAAGTGTCTTTTCTCAATGCATAGTACAAGGGAAACACACACAGTAGCTTTTTTCAGGACACAAAGTGACAAGAGGGTAAGAGTACCATGTTGTGTTTATGACTTTTCTTTCAAGGATATGTACATATATCTTTTTATACTTCTCAGTGGAGATCTTTAAATTAAAATCAGTAAGTTTGGATATGGAAATAACAAAACTTAAAGGTTAAGTTTTTGATAAAACAGTGCAATGAAAGAAAAAAAGTCATTATAAACTAAACTACAAGTAGAAACAGATTTATAAAAAGTAGACCTTCTGAAGTGACCCTTTAGCAGCCCATTTGTAATGGGGCATTGACAGAAATGACAATGAGCAAGTGAAGTGGCAAAGAAATGCAATGTGCACAGGTTACATGCATGCAATAAATGCAGCAAAATGCACTTGCAGAAGAAATTTAAATCAAAGCTGAGTGTGTGTGTGTATATAAATATATTCAAGAAATTGTACCTCATTTATATGCAATCATTTAGCCCTGGAGAGTACCTGTGCACATAACCTACTTTCCAAAGGAGCTTGGTAGCGTATGACAGTTTTCCTCTGCCTGAGGCCATAACGCTTCCGAGGATCCTCACCTTCCTCAGCATCACGAACATCAGCTGCTTCTGACGATGATGATGATTCTGTAACTACAGCAGGAGGACACACTTCAGAGGAGCTCTCATGCACATCTCCCTTCCTGAAAATTCTTGCTGTGCTGCACAAAACCAGGAAAACTGCACCACTATTGCTGTAGCAAGAGCACTGTTTCCCATGCTGAATAATACTGCCCGTTTACTTGACTTCCCACCTGTCTGTGGCATCTGTTGCCTTTTATTTGTGTTTGGTTGTGAGCATGTTGTGAATGTGTTCCTTTATTTTTCTGAGCATCTGTCCTGAGCTCAGCCCAGCCCAGCCCAGCCCTGACATCCATCCCTCTGGCTTGTAACCCCGATGGCGATACAGAATTATGCACATATGGAAATTATCCAGTAGTTAGCTCACTTCTGTGAGCAGTAAAGATAACTTAAAGCCAGAATTAACCTATCTCCTGAGTTGCATAAGCTTTTCCAGGAGCTTCATTCTTCTTGGAAGCATACATCAAGTTTCCCTGCTTAAAAGAACCAAGAAAATCAGTCACAAATATGCAGAGCACCTGACATGCACGTACTTTGTGCCTGTATAGAAACTTTATCAAGGCACTGCATATACACAAAAGATCCATTTTTTCTGCTCTACTTGAAAAAAAGGAATTTGGACCTAAGCGGGAAGCTATGAGGGCAACTTTCTAGCCTGCTCACAAAAGGAAGTGTTCAGCATCCCAAACGAAGAATTCCAGTTACCAGCAGAAGGAGGCAATAAGGATTGCTGTGTGCTTCAACAGCAGCTCCTCCAGGGGCACAAGACTACTTAAGATGACGTGCAATGCAGGCACAGCAACAAATACACAGAAAGCAGCCACCAGGAAATGTGGTTTAGAAATTAGAAGGCTTCAAAACCCTAAAAAGGTAACTCTGGAAGTGCCTTTTAATCAGTGAATATTCTAAAATGGGCTTTAAGTCGACTTAAGAAAATGCTTACATGCTACATTTGCCTTTCACAGCTGACTAAACTACACGATACAGGACATTCTTTGTAAAGTGAGGAGATTTTAAGAAAAAAATACAGGTCATGAGGAATCAAAGTTTGAGTCACATCACACTGACAAACACACGGAGGCATTCTACAGTGCATTTTATAGGCTAAAACTTAACTGAGCTTTCCAAACTTCCCCCCCCCCCCCCCCCCCCCATGATCAGAAACTTAACTTAGGAACGAAGGCTGAAAGGACAGATAGCTTGGTTGTGCCTATGTGATGAGAGGCATCGGGCAGTCTGTTTGCCTCTTTAATCCCCAGTCACAATTTTCGGTAAGTTTTGAAGTGAATACCCAAGTCCTAGTAAGTCTATAAACAGTTTGTCCATTCAAAAATTGCTAAAAAGCAATTCAGGAAGCATGGTGTAAGATGTATATGGTGGCATTTCAGTGCAGCTTCACATTTTCTAAAGATGAAATTTCCACCACCCTTGGAGAATACTTGTGGGAATATTTGTGTTATGAATGAAGTTCTTATTCCACTGCTATAAAATTCATCTTACTAGTGTTTATTTACATAGGAAGGTTCTTATAATGCATTCACTTTTAATATCCTTCCCTTTCAGTTTTTGCATTGTAACAAAAATTTACTCAGCTCTGTAATTTTGTTCCAAGTGAAACCACTGAAAATCAGTGAAACCTGCCAAACTCCCACGTTTCATTTAACAATCTCTTCTCACAACAGCTTCAGCTGACTTCGGCCAGTGAATTCCGAACTTTGGGGGCTAAGTGCAATAGAAGGGCAAGGGTTGACCAAGTGCGACCCTCATCTAGAAGCCAGCGTCAACGGAGATCCTGGAGATCCTTTGGGGTTGCTGTTACTCACCTTCTTCCGCTTCCTCATTGCTTTTGTCCTCATCTGCTGTCAGGTCTGGGGATTGCGTCCGTAAAGAAAGAGGATGGGGAGAGAAGGGAGAAAAGAAGCTCTGCATTAGTTTGTCAAGAGTAGTTTATCACTGCAAATGTGCAAGCGTGCAGATAAGATCTCAGCAATCAACAGAAAGAGATCCCAAGATAGGTCGGAAAAGAGGTAGGATTTTTATAAGAGCGGATGACCTTCTCTGGAAAAGTCACTCTGCTTCTAGAGTGCTGACATTAAAGTTAATGTAATCACGGTTCCTTTGTAGCATGTACACTTCCTTTTTAAAGGTTTTATTTGACCAGACATAGGAAACATAGGAACATATTTCCTGGAAAAGTTAAATTCCATGTCTAATGAAAAGGATGGAAGCACATCTGAGGACGATGACACATCTGAAGGCAGTGGAATCATTTCTCCAGCTGATATTGAACTGTCTTCATTGAACTAGTGTCTTGAAGAAGGTTCCTAAGAAAAGAAGGAAATTCAAATTCTACCCGGAACTGCGGAGACCCGGGGTCTGAGTCCTCCAAACCTGAGTGTCCAAGGCCAGAGCACAGGGACCCAGAGTGCATGTCTGTTTGATCTCGAGGTATATACACATATACACACATAGACACATTGTCTGGATGCATGAAAACCTGCTCAGCTTCAAAACAGAGCCAGCGAAAAAACTTCAGCACCTCCATAGGGCCACCAGGTTCCACCACTAGTGACAAACTTCCAAACAAGGAGCAACATTTAAAGGAGGGGTTTATTTATCAACACACAGCCAATCTAAGCAAATAAAAACCCTCTAGTTCTGCTGTATGAACCATGCAAGCTGGTGATTACCAAGGTTTTGCCCTTAGGTTGTTAAAGAAGAAGAAGAAGAAGAAAAAAAAAACTTTAACCATTTTGGGCTATGCAAATGGGTGACATAATTAAGTACAAAGTAAACAATTTCTAAGCACTGCTAGAACTAACTAACAATTTATGTTCGATAGGTCTAGTACCCATGGGTAGTCTTCATATACTCCTGGACTCCCACAGACCCAGCAACCCAGCATTTATTCTGCGGACCCACTCCCAGCCAGCGGTACAGATCTGTGGTGAGTTAGCTGGGGCTTTCCATCCTCTTCCTTTAACCAAGAAGTCCAGATTTCTGGGCTCCTGGAAATCTTAACTCTGGTACGATGAGTCCATCCATGCTCAGCTGTCTTGATTGATGTTTCTGTGGTTAGTAATACCTGATAAGGTCCACGCCACTTTGCCAGCAGCAGTGCTTCTTTCCATGCTTTGACCAAGACTCAATACCCTGGTTGGATATCATGGACTGCAAAATCCAAGGGGAAGGTCTGTGCGAGCTGGCCTTCTGTTGGAGAGACTTCACAAGAGAAAGTATTCTGATCACATATTGTTTTAAATATATATCACTTATCTCTACCTCCTTTCCAGGTTGGGTGTTAGCAGGATAGGGAATCCCAAACATTATTTCAAAGGGGGACAGCTGAATGTCTCCCCTCGGTTTTGCTCTTATTCTTGCTAAAGCTAATGGTAGAAGTCGTGTCCACGGCATCTTAGTTTCTAACACCAATTTCAAAAGATGCTTTTTAATGTTCCCGTTCATCCTTTCCACTCTACCCGAGCTCTGGGGATGCCAAGGGGTGTGCAAGTCCCACTGAATCCCCAGGGCAGTCATGACACCTTGAAGGACCTTTCCTGTAAAATGAGTGCCTCTGAATCTACTGCCTCTACCAACCCATATCTTGGCCTCTGTGGGCATTCCCTCCTCCAGTGTCCTTCCTCTCTGCTGAGGACAGGCTAAACTGCATTTTGGCCTGCCTGTGTGTGCTCATCCTCCCATAATTGACAAGCTTTTTGCAAGATTATCCTCTTTCCCTGGGATCCAAAAAGGATTCCTAAAAGAAAATCCCAAACCTGCCAAGTATAATCTGCATTTCTTACATATTCAGTTATCATTTCCCCAATTCCTGTAGGATCATCTAAATAAGGGGGTAGTTCTTTCTTTAATCCCCTTCTATCTTGGGTGGTCAATGGCACGATTACAAATCCAAATACAAACCATGCCCCCGCTGATCCTGGCCTCACAGTGGAACCTGCTATTTGGCTTTGGGGCTTTTGGCACCTTGTACTACTGGCTTCCTTTTCTTGTTTTGAAAGGGACAAAATGTCCCATTCCTCCCCCTCTTCACTGTCACTAGAAGCAGGAGGTGCAGAGGGGACAGGAGCTGTGGCACCTCATGGATTTTGTTGATAAGATGGGGGAAGGTACTGGAGGACATCCCACACCTCCCTTTTTCCTTTCTTCAGATTTCTGCTTCCCTTTTTCTCCTCTTTGTTACATAGATTCGTCTAGATGAAGAAAGAAAGGAAGAAAGGAAGAAAGGAAGAAAGGAAGAAAGGAAGAAGAAAGGAAGGAAGGAAGGAAGGAAGGAAGGAAGGAAGGAAGGAAGGAAGGAAGGAAGGAAGGAAGGAAGGAAGGAAGGAAGGAAGGAAGGAAGGAAGGAAGGAAGGAAGGAAGGAAGGAAGGAAGGAAAGAAGGAAGGAAGGAAGGAAGGAAGGAAGGAAGGAAGGAAGGAAGGAAGGAAGGAAGGAAGGAAGGAAGGAAGGAAGGAAGGAAGGAAGGAAGGAAGGAAGGAAGGAAGGAAGGAACAAAGGAAGGACGAAAGGAAGGGAAGGAGGGAGGGAGGAGGAAGGGAAGGAGGAAGGAAGGAAGGAAGGAAGGAAGGAAGGAAGGAAGGAAGGAAGGAAGGAAGGAAGGAAGGAAGGAAGGAAGGAAGGAAGGAAGGAAGGAAGGAAGGAAGGAAGGAAGGAAGGAAGGAAGGAAGGAAGGAAGGAAGGAAGGAAGGAAGGAAGGAAGGAAGGAAGAGCACAGAACACAGATTCTTAATGTCAGTTACTCTGGGGATGAGTAGATGCTCATGGTTGGTTATTGGTGCTAGCGTTGAACCCACTGAAACAATTTTCTCATTGCAGCCTTGAGCTCCTTGTTCCTAATGCTGTAGATGGGGGGGTTCACTGCTGGAGGCACCAGTGAGTACAGAACAGCCAGCACCAGATTCAGAACTGGTGAGGAGAGGGATGGGGGCTTCAGATAGGCCAAAAATGAAGTAGTGACAAACAGGGAGACCACGGCCAGGTGTGGGAGGCACATGGAAAAGGCTTTGTGCTGGCTCTGCTCAGAGGGGAGCCTCAGCACGGCAGCAAAGGTCTGCACGTAGGACATCACAATGAAAGTGAAACACCCAAAGGCTAAACAAAGACTAACCATACTAACCCCAACTTCCCTGAGGTAGGAGTCTGAGCAGGAGAGCCTGAGGATCTGGGGGATCTCACAGAAAAACTGCTCCACCACATTGCCTTGGCAGAGGGGTAGGGAAAATGTGTTCCCAGTGTGCAGGAGAGCATTGAGTAACACACTGGCCCAGGCAGCTGCTGCCACTTCCAGACAAGCTCTGCTGTCCAGGAGGGTCCTGTAGTGCAGGGGTCTGCAGATGGCAACGTAGCGGTCATAGGCCATCACAGTGAGGATATTTAACACTGCTGAAAGTAAGAAAAAGATTAAAAAGACCTGGGCAGCATATCCCAAGTAGGAAATGCCCCTGCTGTTGCAGAGGGAATTGGCCATTGATTTGGGGAGAGTGGTGGAAATGGATCCAAGGTCGAGGAGGGGGAGGTTGAGGAGGAAGAAGTACATGGGGGTGTGGAGGCGGTGGTCGCAGGCTACAGCTGTGATGATGAGGCCGTTGGCCAGGAGGGCAGCCAGGTAGATGGCCAGGATGAGCGAGAAGTGCAAGAGCTGCAGCTCCCACATGTCTGCGAATGGCAGGAGCAGGAAGTCACTGGGAGAGCTGCTGTTGGACATTCGCTCCTTCAGGCCACTGCAGGACTGTCTAAGGAAGAAGAGTTGTTGAGAAATTAGAACAGATTTCCATGTGTAAATCTTTCTCATAAACCCTCCTCTACCCCACACACTTTATGAATTTCCATTTCAGTCAAGCCCCAGGTCTTTGAGGTCTGTGTCTTGAGCTCTGGTTGGTGCTGGGTGAGTTTGCCATAAGGAGACAGAAATCCTCAGCACTGCTAGTGCACTCTGAGTAAATGGCTGTGGTTATAGAGGGGCAAAAGGACTCACTATAGCATTAATGCAGCGTGAGAAGAGTTGGCAGCTCTTCCCAGCTGCCCTGTGTTCACATCTCTGATTTAGAGGACAATTTCACTCATTTTACCACAGAAAGAAATCACTTGATGGAGTGCAGAGGAATCCAGGTTCAAAGTGCCGATCGCCCAACCCGGTGCCCTATCTGAGAGTCCCTGAGGGAGATCTCAGCCCTCCTCTTCAAGCCAGAAGCACATTGGACTTATTCCAACTGTTCCCATGCACCTGCCCAGCAGCAGTGCTGTGGCCTCTACCTAGTGAGCTTCTCCATGGAGCCCCTCCAGAAGACTCATCTGTAGTGGGGGAGCTGTGCCCTCTGGAGGGCAGCGTGCAGCCCAACCAACAAAAATACAGAGAAAAGGTCTAATGTTTTAAGGATGGGGTGTCCTGAAGAGAGAGTTGGTTCATTCCCAGACCCTCGCAGTACCTGGCTTCAAGCAGCACAGGGCAGAGGGGCTTCGGGCACCTCACACTCAAGGACACATCTGCATGTCAGGACCCACAGCGTCGGTGTCTGGACTGCAGCAGAAACCCCCTGCCCAGAGAGTCCAAGGGATGGACAAGGGCAAACACAGAGCAACACCCTAATTTGTGCCAAGAGAGGCAGGGCCAGGCAGGCCTGGGGGAAGGGGGCTCTCAGGAGTCTCCTTCATGCCCATCTGCCAAGGAAATATGGTCTGGATGCTGCAGCTTGCAGAGCAGAGGGTTGTGCTGGTGGGGGGAAGGGAGGAGGTGCTGAAGGTGTCAGTTTCCTCTCACCCTCTGACCATGACTCTGCTGCCCAAGGAGCTATCGGAGCTGTTCCTCCATCCCTGTGTGTCTGCCCTGTCTGTGCTCACAGACCCCATCCCACCCATTGGGCCCTAGGCTTTGTCCAGCAGACACCTCATGGGGGCAGGATCCTGCCCAGGGCACCTCCGTGTTTGCGGGTGAGACAAACCTTGCTGAGGCTGGAAAGGGGATGCTGGCTGTGTCTGTGGATGAAGGCATTTCCTAAGGTCCTCCCACTACTGCGCTTCTCTCAGTGTCACCGTTCCTGAGCCTCCATCCCCTGTCTAAACCTGATAGATCCATGCTTATTTCACCACGCTCAAAGAGAATAAAAGTGAGAGGACAGAGTCATGACAACTCCCTGTCTATCAGGGGTTCCCTGCCTTGGTGTTCTTGATGAAAAGTCACCTCTGGTATGTCCCCAAGGCAGAAAATACAGCATCCTCTTGATGGGAGGCTCAAGCGACCCTACTGGGGGTTTCTCTTCTAACCCAGAGCTTCTCCCCACAGCGCCATGGGGAGCTCCCCAGGCAGGCTGAGTGCTGACACTCACAGGTGGCAGAGTCACTGCCCCGGGCTCACAGCACCATGGAGCACAGGGACGCTGCTCTGAATTACAGCCCTGGGCAGACCACAGTGCACACCCCAGCTTCACACCCTGCAGCCATCCCCGGGAGAAGAGAGCAGCATGTCCTGTCCCTGTGTTGGAGTGGCAGGAACGCTGCTCTAAAGCATCTCCCCGTTCTCTGCACAGGAGGGAGCAGGAGAATGAGCGTTAAACCCCCGATCTGTAATGGCATGGATTGGGGTCAGAACACCCCTCCAGGAACCTCAGCAGCATTGCCCTGCAGACAGAGACTCACCGTGTCAAAGGATGTGACGCTTTCTCCACCAGTTCTCCTCTGTGTTCCCACTCCACTCTGCCGTTCACCTCTCGCTGCCTTCTCTCCTCCCCTGTCCGCAGCAGCAGGCAGTGCCCGCAGCCCTGCTGCTCTTGGCACAGGAGCTGCTCCTGCACTCGGCTGTCTCTGGGCAGTGCTGCCAGGCTTCCACGAGCTGCCTCCGTCCCAGGAGCCTGGCCCCGCTCAGGAGCAGAGGCCCAGCTGAACTCACCAATTTCTCTGTCCTTGTTCTCCCTTCCTCCTGGGAAATGTGCATGAAGTAAACTGAAAGAATCACACTTGTTGTCCTTTCCTAATGAGTGGAGAAAAAAGGATTTTTGCAGTCTATTTTGTCAGAGGATGACTATCTATGCAAGTTAGAAATGTCCCACTCTGGAAGGCTCTAGTTAGGAAGCCCCTAATAGGCAGGACACTGAGACAGGGGCAAGAAGGGGGCTCATGGATTCAGATGAGTCAATCTGGGCATCACATGCTGGTTCAGAAGTCACTGATCTGGGATGGGATTCAGATTCCTCCCTTGAACTCCACAAACACACAGAAGGTGGGATTCTTCTTCCCCATGCTTAAGTGTGCACAGCACTGACATCTGCACGGGAACTCCTTCTCTAAGCTCCCCTTGTAATCACTGGTGATGGAGGGTGGGATGACACACAAACAGCTGGGGACAGTTGAAGAGGCAGAGGAGGTTCAAAAATGTGCCCATGTCTGTTTGCTCCACTGGAGCAAATCGGAGACCCACATTCTCAGGGATCTTCAAGACAAGACGAGGTGGGAAATGGCCTTTGCCATCCCAAATGGCCCCAGATGCCTTCCACTACTATGTGAGGACAATGCAGTATAAAGCAGAGACCCAGGAAGATCATTACAGTGCAAAAAGTTAATATAATTCACTGCAGACATATCATTCAGTGACACAGGAATAGGCTGGCTGGGCCAAGACAGATGCCTGCGTTGTCCGGCATAACCAAATGTCTCCTCTAGCAGACACAGCATGGTATCTATGGGAAGCCATGTCCCTTTGGAGCTGGAGCTGGAAAAGTGCCCCAGTGCATCTTGGGTTCCCTCCCAGTGCCCAAACAACTGGATCCCACAAGTGCCTTTGGGCCAAGTCCATCCCTCCTGCAGCTGAGCATGCTCTACAAATGGGAGAGGCACGTCACACCAAGGGGTCTGCTCTGGTCTCTGCTTTGTTAACAGCTTCTCGCTTTGCTCCTACAGAACCTCTTTTCACCCTGGATGATATGATGGGGCTAATGATGACCCCAGGATGGCTGGATCACAGCTGACTCAAGCCCAAGAACACCTTCAGTGATGCCTTGTGCTGTCTGGAGATTGGCTCACCTCTATCACAGGCTACAAAGTGCTACAAATCAGCTCAGGCAACAAAGACCTCTCCTGCCATTCCTGCACAGCCACACTCTGTTTCTCCCTGGCCTTGGGCACTGCAGGCTTTGCTCTCGCGGTAGCAACCTCCTCTCACCATTTACGTTGCCACCTGCTCTCCACGTCAGCATGGTCTGCTGTCAAGTGGGGCCATTGCACACAGTGTGTTTGGCTCTTGGTAACACGTTTCACTGTGAGAAATCTCTTTGCTGTGACACACCTGATGTTTTGCAGCCCAAATATATGCAAATGCCTGGAGCCTGGCATACACAGCATAAACTATCACAGGATCTCTACATTACTGGAATAACTGAGATGCATTAGGACCGTTCACACAACTGGAGGTCTGTGCTGCTGAGGTAAAAGCTCTTCAGGGGAGACTGTCAGGAAGGAGGAGGAGGCTGTTTTATGTGGAGGGGCAGCTCAGATGCATGCAGAGCTTCCATTAGATGGGCAATAGTTTGGGCATGTGCTTGTGGGTGAGCATCAGAGTAAGGGTGACATCATGATGGGAGCTACAGACCATGCAGTCAGGGTGAGGAGGTGGATGACAGCTCCTTTTAAGCAACGTGAGAAAGGCTGTAGATCACAGGTCCTGGCTATTATTTGGGGGTGGGCGAGTGGGGAGAGAAAAACATCTGGGAAAGCATCAGGCTTGGGATATTCACTTCATCCTTTCCTTAAGCGACTGTAAGAAAAGCAGATATCCAGGTCTAGTGGAGGCAGGACAGGAGTGGAGCACAGACCCTGGACTTTAGAGGAACAGGTCTGACCTGTTCAGGAGACTCCCCAGGCGACAGGTGGGAGATTCCATAGAAGGCAGCTCTGAAGGGCCCGGAAGTTCAGGAAAGCCAACAGGTCTTTAAGGAAAACATCTGCCAAGCACAAGGATGGTCTACGCAGTAAAATTCGTTCAACTTTCTGGAGATTCGGATGTACTCAAGAGTGCTGCAGTAGCTGTTGGATGTTATTGCTAAGTCACTCTGCCTCATCTCAGAATGCTCATGGAGAGGTGCCTGGGGTGTGTTAGGAAGTGTTGCCAGCAAACGGAGAGAGGTGATCCTGGCCCTCTACTTAGCCCTGCTGAGGTCACATGAGGAGTCCTGTTTCCAGTTCTGGGCTCTCCACTACAAAAGGGACATGGAACTACTGGAGAGAGTCCAGTGTGGGACTACAAAAATGATCAAGGGACTTGAGGATCTCTCCTGTGAGGAGATGCTGAGAGAGCTTGGGGCAGCAGCTCTCTGGAAGAGACCTGAGCATCCTGGGGGATAGAGGAAAAACATGAGACAGCAGCATTCCTTGGCAACAGAGAAGGCCGTAAGAAGCATGGTGCTATGAGCAGCAGCACAGCCAGGAGGTCAAGGGAAATGGTGAATGCCTTGAATCAGTGTTCATTAGACCACATGGAGAACACTGCATCCAAGTGTGGTTTCCTGGAACAAGAAAGATGTTGATAACTGGGAGCAAATTAGGCCAAGGACCCTCACTAGAGTTGGGGAGCTGGAGCACTTACCCTGTGATGAAACACTGGAATTGGTTATCCAGAGAGGTTGTATAGTCTCCTCCCTTAGAGGTTTCCAAGACCAGAGTGCATGAAAACAGAGCAAGCTGGTGTGACACCAGGGCTGACCAGGCTGTGAGCAAGGAGATTGGGCTACAGATCTCCTGAGGCCCCATCGCCCTCTGTGCAAGGAGTCCATGATTCTTCCTGGAACTGGCTGGATGGCAGAGCTCTGAAGGTTTTGATAAATGGAGCTGAGTCTAAGTGGAGGCCTGTGGCTAGTGGTGTCCCCCAGGGCTCAGTACTGCTTCCAGTGCTGTTCAACTTTACTCATCAGTGATTTGGATGAGGGCACAGAGCGCACTCTCAGCAAGTTTGTGGACAATACCAAACTGGGTGGAGAGGCCAACACTCCAAAGGGCTGTGCTGCCATTCAGAGGAACTTGGACAGGATGGAGAGTTGGGTAGAGAGGAACCTCATAGGGTTCAACCAGGACAAGTGAAGGGTCCTGCACCTGGACAGGAATAACTCTGTACAGATAAGGGGCTGACCTGCTGGAAAGCAGCTCCACAGAGAGGGATTTGGGAGTCCAGGTTGACAACAAGTTAACCAGTTGCCAACAATGTGCCTTTGTGGCCAGGAAGGCCAATGGGATCCTGGCCTGCATTAGGAGCAGTGTTGCCAGCAGGTCGAGGGAGGGGATCCTGCTCCTCTTCTCACCTCTGGTGGGGTCACACCTGGAGTACTGCGTGCAGTTCTGGGCTCCCCAGTTCAAAAGGGATGTGGAACTTCTAGAAAGGGTCAAGCATAGAGCAACAAAGAGGATTAAGAGACTGGAGCATGTCTTGTATGAGAAAACACTAAGTGAGCTGGACCTGTTTAGTCTGGAGAAGAGAAAATTGAGAAGGGATCTTATCAACATGTACAAATACCTGAGGGGAGAATGTAAAGATGTTGACGCCAAACTCTTTTCAGTAGTGGCCAATGACAGGACAAGTGGTAATGGATATAAACTAAAACACAGGAAGTTCCACTGCCATGTGAGGAAGAACTTCTTTACTGTGAGGGTGACAGAGCCCTGGAACAGGGTGCCCAGAGAGGTTGTGGAGTCTCCTCCTCTGGAGATACTCAAAACCTGCCTGGATATGACCCTGTGCAATGTGTTCTAGGTGTCTCTCCTTGTGCGGGAGTGTTGAACTAGATGATCTCCCTAAGTCTCTTCCAACCTCAACCATTCTGTGATTCTGTGATACGTACACCTGGATTTAGTGCTCTACCTTCTGCTTACCCCACTGTCGATTGTCCCTCATTTCGTGAAGCTCCACTCATTGCCTGTCCCCAGGCATATGCACTCCCTTGAAATCCCCTGAGCTCTCCTGGGGGCCCCTCCAGAAGCATCTATCATCAGCATGGTCTCCTCTGGGAAAGCCCCAGGTAGCCACTTCAGAGACCGTTCCCTATTTCCACTGGTCACTGAGAGATGAACCATAAATCCAGTCTAATCGCTATTCATCTGGGGACTCTGAGCTCATCACTGGAACCCATAGATCTTACAATCAGAAAATCAGGCCCTTTTGCGGTTGCACCCCACCTTGGACATATTGCAACCCATCCTGTGAATAAATGCCTGGTTTTAGACATATCACGGAGGAGATGCCCTTTAGTTATAGGAAATATTAGTCTGGAGGCCAGGGCTGACAGAAGGGTGCCCATTGCCTGGTCCTGCCTGTGCTTCCAGGACACATTCACATGGCAACGCAACAGAGCATCACCAGGTTATGAGAACTCCTGGGCCATATCCACACAACAGAGCATAAAAGCACAGCATGGCAATGAAGAGGACAACTCTAAAAAGAGAAAGTCCTGTTCTGCCGGGATGTGTCTCCAGAAAGCTGCAGTTCCCATGAGAAGGCTGCAGTGAGGAAATGCCTGCTGTGGGAGTGTGGGGGTGACAATGTCAAGCAGAGGGTCTGTCCCCACAGGCTGCTGCCTGAGTCTCCTCCCCTCCACTGTCCCTCCATTTGTAATGTTACAGCACTGGAGACAGAAGGGAAGAGCCCATAGCGACGTCTGGCTGCCACCATCACAGGAGAGGGGTTTGAGATGACACCCTGACGGTGCCTGGGACAACTGAGCACTCCTAATGGACATGGGGCCCATGGTCTCACCCCGTCTGTACTCGTCTGAGCCTAACACTGTCCCCCTGAGCTCCCTTGGTGCCAGTTCTGGAAGAGACGCTGCACGAGGAAACTCTCCTCATTGCACTAGGGGCATGTGAGGGAGCTCGAGCAGTGGGCTCTGAAGTCCCCCCTCTCTGCTGGAGAAGGGGGAAGAAGCCTGGCTTCCTGCTTCAACACAGGATGTGGGTCCAATTCAAAAGAGAGGTTCCCAAGGAGACATACAATGAAGTGAATATACTTATTTATTTGCCTATTATATTTGTCTGAGATGGATAGACAAGAAAAAAATAAGAAGGAAATAAATGCATAACACACATCCTTGATGAGGGATATTCTATTGAGTGAATGGACGTGGGGCAGGTATTGGCAATGACCTCATATCCATTGAACCATCTTTTCTAGTGTGTCCCTGAGCTCCTTGTTCCTCATGCTGTAGATGAGGGGGTTCAGTGCTGGAGGCACCACTGAGTACAGAATGGACAGCACGAGATCCAGAGTTGGGGAGGAGACAGACGAGGGCTTCAGGTAGACAAGTATGTCAGTGCTGACAAAGAGAGAGACCACAGCCAGGTGTGGGAGGCACATGGAAAAGGCTTTGTGCTGGCCCTGCTCTGACGGGATCCTCAGCACTGTTCTGAAGATCTGCACATAGGACACTACAATGAAAATGAAACACCCAAAGCCTAAACAGACACTAACCCCAAGAAGCCCAACTTCCCTGAGGTAGGAGTGTGAGCAGGAGAGCTTGAGGATGTGGGGGATCTCACAGAAGAACTGCTCCACCACATTGCCTTGGCAGAGGGGTAGGGAAAATGTGTTCCCACTGTGCAGGAGAGCATGGAGAAACCCACAGCCCCAGGCAGCTGCTGCCATTTTGACACAAGCTCTGCTGCCCAGCAGGATCCTGTAGTGCAGGGGTCTGCAGATGGCAACGTAGCGGTCATAGGCCATGACTGTGAGGAGAGAATACTCTGCTGACATAAAAAAGACAAACAGAAAGATCTGGGCAGCGCATCCCAAGTATGAGATGGCCCTGGTGTCCCACAGGGAATTGTGCATGGATTTGGGGAGAGTGGTGGAGATGGAGCCAAGGTCAAGGAGGGAGAGGTTGAGGAGGAAGAGGTACATGGGGGTGTAGAGGTGGTGGTCTCAGGCTACGGCTGTGATGATGAGGCCGTTGGCCAGGAGGGCAGCCAGGTAGATGGCCAGGAAGAGCGAGAAGTGCAAGAGCTGCAGCTCCCGCGTGTCTGAGAATCCCAGGAGGAGGAACTCGTTGAGGGAGCTGCTGTTGGACATTTAATCTCGGTTCAGTGCACTCTCCAATGAGGAAAAAGCATCAACAAGTTAAAGTTAGAACAAGCTTCTCTGAATAAAATCCATTCCACTCCTCATGGTACCCCCGCATGGGTTCTTTCCTTTACCTTGTTCTGCTCCCTTTCTTGACCTCTGGTTTGTGCTGGGTGAGTGTGCTCTGCCTCTCTGCCTGCTTCCAGGGCAGTCAGTCCTGCTCTACTGGGGGGTGTAAATGGAGGTGTCAAATTGACTCATGCATTTGCAGGGGACACCTGGGGATGCGTACTGTGACCTAAGTGAAGGGGATTTGGTGGAGTGAAGGGAAGTGGGAATATTCTCCACTTATTATTGAGACAGAGAGAGAGAAAGAGAGGGAGAGAGACCACACTCATGACAGCTCTGTTTGAGATGGAAGATCACTAGGAGGGATTAATCTAACCCCCCTTCCAGTTTGCTCTCTTCAACAGAGGTGTCTGGACCTGAATCGGTCACAGCAGTTCCCACTCCAGCGAGGAAGAGGAACAGTGCAGTGAAGGCAGGGGCTGAACTGACTCCTTCTCGGCATCTCATTTCCACTAAGCCGGACCCCATCCTCACATCACCTAAATGTCTTCACTGTTGTTTGAGGGAATGCAGTGGGAGAGGGAAGTTACTGCCTGAACTGCAGCTGAATTCCCCTCCTTAGCTACAGAGAGCAAAACCAGATCAGCACAGACAGGTGAAGGACGGAAGAGCAACAGTATGAACCTTCTGGCAAGGGAAAGTAAGGAGCAGCAGACAGAGGAGCACTGAGGAAAGCCTTCAGCTCCCCCAGCTGCACACGCCACCCCCCAGACAGTGACATCTGAGGACAGTCCCTCTCAGTCCCCTTGTCCTGCACTGGGAAAGGACCAGGCTGCAGGAGAGACGCAGCCCCTCTTCTACCAAGGAGGGGGCTCGTGGCCAGCACCCCATGGCCTTGAGGGGTGGGAGAGGAGACACGGGGCTTTGCTTAGGGGAAGACGTCTCCATTGCAGGGACTGACTGGGATGATCCAAATCCCACCTCTCATAGCAATTATGTTTATAGCTCCCTCCCATTTGCTGATTGTATCTCCACTGCTGGAGCTTTTCCTGCTGGCAGATCTTCCTCTGCCCCATGTCTTCTCCCTGTCAGTGTCACAGACACTGTCCCATCTTCTGGACACTCACCCTGCTCTGCAGCAGCCCAGGGACATCTCTGTGTTTGCAGGTGGGGAGGAGAAGGTCAGCCAGACCCTGGTGAGGCCAGAGAAGGTGATGCTGGTGCTGTCTGCAGTCACAGAGGGGTAAGGGACTTGCTGAGGTTCCCCACAGATCTCTCCATTTAAGGAACTGGGAGTCTCAGTCTCCCGCCCCAACCTGGCATCTCCTTTCCATACACCCCTGGCCCTTAACAAAAAGGATGAAACTGAAAACAGACTCCTGAAAGCTCCTTGTCTTTAACATTAACACTGCCTTGACTGTTCTCTTGGAAAGGCTCCTTCAGAAAATGAGCCTGCCCTGATGGGGGTCTCTCCTCCCACCCAGAGCATCTCCCTGCAGCACCATGGGGATTTCCCCGGGCAGACTGAGTGCTGACCCTTGCAGGGGGCAGAGTCACTGCCCCGGCACACAGCACCCTGGGACACAGGGACATGGCTCTGAATTACAGCCCATACAGACCTGGGTGCATCCCAGCACCGTCCCTGTTAGAGGGCAGTTGTGATGCCCTGTCCCTCTGAACGTGTGGCTGGGAATCCCTGCTCTAACGCAACCTCCTAATTCAAACAGGAGAGACTGGGAGAGACACCCTGACACATCCTATTGATCTGAAGGTGCCAAGTTCAGAAGCTCCCTCCAGGACTCACAGCACTGTTGCCCTGCAGACATAAACTTACCATGTCAAGGGTTGGGAAGATTTCTCCCTGCCCTGAGACTCTCAGCTGTCCTCCCATTCCCTACTGCCTTTCACTTATGAGTGACTCATCCCAGCCTGGTGCCTGCGGGCAGTGCCCTGAGTCTTGCTGCTCCTTTATGAGGAGCTGCTCCTGGGCAGAGCTGTCTCTCTGCAGAGCCTGCCAGATTGCCATGGGCTCCCACAGTCCCAGGAGCCAGGCCCAGCTCAGGAGCAGGGACCCAACTGAAGACGGGACGTTTTCTGTCCCTTGTGCATTCCCAAGATGGTCACAGGGCTCCAGGGCTGATGGTTCCTGAAAGGTACTGAAAGGTCACCCCTGCCACCTATGGCAAATGTCCACTCACGTCCACAAAATGGTCACTGATGGTCTCTCTGTTAGCCGTGGAGAGAGACTGAGACATTGCACTTGGTCTCATCAGAGGATGGTTATCTAAGAGAGGTGGACGTGTCCTACTCTACAAGACCCTGCTCCCATCTCATAAGCAGACAGAACACATGCACAGGGGCAAGAACAGCACAAGTCCATTTCCTCATGCTTCAGGACCTAATCTGGAGGAGTACAGCAGGACACCTAATGCCAACACATCTAACACTCCACAGTCTCAGAAAAGGATTCTGTTTGCCCAACTTTTGGGGTCCAGAAAACAGCTATGTGCATGAGAGTTCCTTGTCCAAGCTCCCATTGTAGTCAGTGGAGATGGTGGCAGGGAGTCAGCTATACACACGCGCTCACCCCTTTGGACTTCAGAAGGGACAAAGGTTGGTCCAAGACCCTCCTGCATCAGCCAGGTGGAGAATCTTCTTGGCCATCTGACATCTCAGTGCCTACGACCCTCTAGAGCTCCACTCGCTCAGACCTCTGCAGAACCAGACATTGCAAAGACCTTGCATAATTCACTGCAGACCATTGATTTCATGAAATGACAACAGGTCTACTAGGCCATGTCAAGTGCATGGGGTGTCCAGCACAGCCACCATGTTCCTAGCACATTCAAAAGGAAAACAAGAGAAAAATCAGACCTTTCAGAAATGGTTGGTGGGCAAGCACCCTAGGACACCTTGGTTTTCACACCTGCTCCCCAAAACTGATTCCCACTGCTGCCTTCACGCAAAGACCCCCTTGGAGAGGGATAACAGCTCCCCTCCTCTGGGTAGCCATGCTACTACTAATGCAGCCCCATAAGTGTCTGGCCTTATTCACATGAACATGCACCACTGGCTCATATGGCCTCTCTTGTAACATGCAGGCCCTTCTCTTTAAGCCAGTCCCCAGTTCCTCATGTTCTGCTCTGTCTTCATAGACAAGGTTATATTCTTCCCCACATTGTGGGGCTGCCAGGAGATTTCCTTGGTAGTGGGAAGCCGCATGAAAAAATGAAATATCCTGGAAAATCCCCATCTTGGGAATGTCAGACTGTGCATTAGAATGAGGAAATGTCACTTGAAGGCTGGTGCTGTGGTGCAACAGGCCACCCACCAGGACGCAAGGATCATCCCTTGGCTTTGTGTTACAAGGAACAGCCAGTGGGGATGGAGAGACATTAGTGAAGGGAAGGAGATCCCGTGTGAGAGCAAAGTGAGGAAGCAGGCTGGGCGTTTACAGGCTGCATGGGCACAGCCGCAGGTTTGAACCAGCATAGGACAGACCGTGGTGGATACAGCGAAAGGCACTGCCAAAGCTCAAACACCCCAAATAAGGTTGGCATCCTATTGGCTATGACTGTTGTCTCTGCCACCAAGACCTACCAGGAGGCACTGGGGCCTCATTGTCCCCCTTGCCAACACCTTGAAAGGTGTCGTATCATTGCCCTGCACTGAGCACTGCACACCCCCACCCACATAACATCCCCAGGAGGACCTGGAAAACATGTGGGGGAAAGGATCTCCCTTTGAGGAAGCTCAGTGACCGAGCTTGGGCATTCTGCCTGATCAAACACATCAAGGGTTAACGTGGGATCAGAACCACCTGCACATTTCCTCTACCTACCTGTTACCAGTGATCACAGTTTTCTCCTCCAATCAGCCCCTGGGGAATCTTTGCTGCTAACGACTCTCAGTGGGACCCATTAATGTTCTACAGAACTTTGGAGGTTGCTTCTGACTTTGAATTCTTGAACATTTTGTTCAGTCTCCTCTCAGTAACTGAGGTTCATGGGCTCAGCACCAAACGCACTATGGGGCTCATTAAAAAGCAAAAAGCTTTGACCAACTATGTCTGCCCTTGTGATTTTCATCAGGTCTTGCAAGGCTAATTGGAGAGGTTTCAGGAGTGTAGCTGAAAGTTGGAGACATCAACAACATGCAAGTATTTCTGCCCTTAAAGGTTTTTATTGCTATTATTAATATTCAGCTTTCAGAGTTAAGTGACAGCAACATCCTCCAAACTGTATCAATCCAGAGTGACTCCCAATGAAGTCTGTGCATGTAGGGAAAAGAGTGTCCCAGAGCTCAGGCACTGTATGGACACTCTTCCCTCTGCCTCCCCAGCCCTGACATTTCTCTCATCAGCCACCTGGGACTTCCATCACTCCTGTTAGAAGCTTCCCTATTCCTCTGATGTCTGAAACTGAAGGTTACAGCTCATCTGCCCCAACTCTCAACTGCTTTCCTTAGAGAACTAGCTCCAAATAGGCCCCGGATTTTTCTCAATTACAAAGAAACAGAAATAAAGCATGAAATAATTCCATAAATAAGATTTATGCCCTTTGATTGTAGGCTACGTCCACGATGTCAACAATGAGGCCCCCTGGCCACAAGGGAAAGCCTTACTGAAAAGACTGAGCAAGCTTTAAGCTCTCTGAAGTGCAAACCAGTGGCTGGGGCTCTGAGTGAACAGAGTAAAAGGAGTCCCAATACTGTGGCTTTACAACGGCCAGCTCATGTCCTGTAAAGATGGTGTTAGAAACTGTCAGTTTAAGCAGGACACACAGGAATGAGAGAGCCACACATCTCCTGGGTCATGATGTGGGCCATGCTCCTTTTGGAGATCCCAGACCTGCCTCAGCTTTTCCACAAAAGTAGGAAAAATCCTCTGATGCTATTTCCTAGAGAGGAGAGATTTTTCTGGCTGCTCAGAGCAACCCAAGCAGGAGCTGAGGATGTCATAGGAAACCCAACCCACCAACACCGAAAGCACTGGGCCTTCCTGAACCCTCAGGCCAGGAGCAGGAGGGGACAGGGGAAATAGCTACGTCCCAGACTTCCTCCATCAGGCCTTCAGCTCCACAACTTGTCGTGGCTTCAAGGGAGCTCCCTAACCAATACTTCTTATGATCCTGGTGGACAGAGAAGACTGAGCAGACACAGAGAAGACAGGGGAGAGAAGGGCGAGAGAACTCAGGGTGTAGAGTGGGGCTCACTGTGCCGTAGAAAAGATGCTAGAAGCTGAATAAGCAACCCAAAGAAATGAGTAAAGGTCATGTTTTCCTTGGTAGTGGCTTGGAATGCCACATCTCTGACAGGATTCAAGGCAGATGAGTTGTCTCTTCTGCAAGATTTGCCCCAGGACTACACAAAACGTCTAGCAGGGATGTTGGCTCTAGGGGTGCTCACAAGCTTTGGCAGTTGGGGAGAGGTGAGATGGTCACCCCATGAGTTTCTGAACAAGACAAAATGCAGCTCCTGAGGCCGGCAGTGCCTTACAGGCTCCATACGGGAGTCCGCACAGCAGCACCGCAGTGTGGGGGCCTGTCCTGAGGCACCGGGGTCAAAGTGGGAGAGATTCAGAGTGCCAGGGCTCTAGAGATCCCAAAGAGAGGCAGGGTGCCAGGAACTGAACCCAGGGGAAAAACACTACCTGCAGGTGTCATGGAATATGTCGAGAACTAACTACGGTACAAGATGAGAAAACGCTTTCCTCAGGGTCAGAGGAAGGAAAGCTGGGCAAAATTAATGGGGATCTGGAGGAACTTGCCCAGATTTTCTGCCCAGCCAGACCCATGGTTTTGGAGTCTACCAGAAATTACAGGCCCATCTCATGCCCTCTGCAAGGAAGGAAGGAAGACGTGTTAAGGGCATGTTTGCTCTTTATTGACACATCATCTCCATCTCAAACACCACAGACCAAGAAACCTTGCTGAAGACTTTTAAAGCAAAGACCCTGTAGAGCCTGTCTCAGGAGAGCAGATTCCCTGAGCCTGTATTAGGGGATTTCTGAGGATGAAGATCTGAGAATCTCTCTGCATTCCTATCCCACACTTTGTGAAGAAAAAGATTTGTTCTTAACATCTGAGAATTTCCCATTGTCCATATTTTCCCTGCTGCCTTCCATGCAATTAGTGTGCCCCTCCAAGAAAATCCTGCTGCTCTGTGCCCTCCACAAGGTACTAGTGCACAGCATGAAGATCCAGCCTCTCCTTATCTGTCCCACACTCCAGCATGTACCCTGACCAACTTGGTGTCCCTGTGCTGAACCCCCTCCCATTTGTTCATTTCTTTGCAGAACTGGAGAGCCCAAATGGGATCTGGTATACAGGCATGGTCTCCACTGTTTCAAAAAGAGGAGCAGCACATGTCTGTGGCCCCACTGGCTGTGCTCTCCCAAATACAAACCCATGAGGGAGGCCAAACTATGGCACAGGGACTCAAAGAGGTTCTCAAATCTTCTGTCCTCAGAGATAATCAAAACTTCACTGGAAAAGGCCCAATGACAACACCTGCCCTGGGACCTGCCTTCAGCAGGGTATTGGATTCCTACCTCCAGCTGTCTCCCCCATTGCAGGCTCAAAGAATCTGCTATTCTGACACTCTTTCTAAAGAAGGGACCTGTGGATTTGGAGCTGTCAGCTCAATGGCTGGCCAAGGTCAGGGGTCTCAGAGACACCCATATCTCTGAGGGATTGGATTGGATTAGGGCCTGGGATGGAAAGATGAAATGAGGGCTCTGGGACTCCCCTCGGTGACTACTAAGGCACTGAGATGAGTTGTGGGTGCCCTTGGCCACCACCAGGACATACCTCTGGGAGTCCCCATGGCAACCGCCAGGGCTTTGTGATGGCAGTGGCATCATGTCCCCAGGGCCATTGTGATGGGGCAGTGCCCATGGCGACCAAGTCTGTGCTGGGCTAGAGCACCACCTTCAGGGTCACACTGAGGAGAGAAGCTCCAGCAAAAGGAGCAGCTCCCATTTGTTCCCAGAGCAGCAATCCAGAGCAAGTGCCCTGGAGATGGAGAAGGAGAGGCAGGCGAACGCCTGCTCCCAGCCCAGCAATGGGCATCCTGTGAGGTGCAAGCGCACAAGGAAGGTGAGTGGTCGGGCAGGAGGCAGAGGCTGGCAGCAGGGATGGGAGCACAAGGATGGAGAGCACAAGGATGGTGGGGCAAGCCAGCCAGGCATGACCTTCTCTGGCCAGAGGCTACTTATTGCTGGCTGTGGCGATGTTCTCCAACACCAAGCACCACGCCTGGGATGCTGCAAGGCCTGTATGGATCCTGGGAGCCCTGTGTGGAGGGTCAGAGAGCCTCTCTGGGCCAGGGGCAGCTGGGTCCTCCTCCACCATGAGCTTCCTTTCGACGTGGGGCTGGAGTTTCCTGCACCTCTGGGGCTGTTTGTACCTTAGCTAATGGGGAAAAGGAGAGGGCGTCCCTCGGATGGGGAATTAGGATAAAGGGAGGCTGCAGCCTCCAGCAATTGGAGAGACCCCACAGTCTCACAGACTCACCCTTCATTCGAATAAAGTTTTAGGACTCCTCTGTCTCCTTTGTGGACATTCAGTTCTTGACAGCAAGATTTTCCGCACAGGCCGAACCTTCTGTCACTCATCTCCACATTTGCCTCCCTCTTTCTCCTTTCCATCCTCTAAGAGGATTTGATACAGCTCCTTTGGAGTCTAGTCCGTTGAAAGGAACTTCCATTATTTGGAAATGGCATGCAGCCCCACAACACAGCTGCTCATACACCCTTTCCTGTCACTACACTGAGGGATAAAAGCAAATTAAATGAAGTTCTGATATTTAGGTTTTTTCTTCAACTGCCTTTAAAACATTTTCTCCAGCAAGAAAAGGAAAGCACAATACATTCCCTCCTCACCAAAACTCATTGCTGGGCACTGACAACTCACCAAAATACCAGAGTGGCCAGAAGTGGATGTTGTAGTACGAGTTTGGACATTTTCCAGTCCTGATAAGGAAAAATAAAAGACAAAAACAAAAGAAAAAAAACAAAAGATCCTCACTCAGCACCAGACTTAGGAGAACAGCAAGAATCAAAAACAATCTGGAAAAAAGGACTTCGACTTGAGGACCTCCAGGTCCTGATTCACGGGCGGTGAGCAGTACTTTTTGCCAGCAATACTCTCTTGCAAACCCTGTGATACCCATTAATACCTCAGGAAGGCATTAATACCCCATTAATACTCCCCAATAAAACTGGTTAATACCCCATTACAACCCTCAAGGACACCTTGATACCCATTAATACTTCAGTAAGGCATTAATACCCCCAGATTAAAGGAGGGGTTAATACCCCGTTATAACCCTCGAGGACACTTTGATTCCCATTAATACTCCACTAATTCCTGGGCCCCTTCCCGGATGCCTGGGCCCTCCTCGGACGCCTGGGCCCTTCCCGGACGCCTGGGCCCCCCAACTCAGCTTCACCCGAAGCCACTTGTGGGGCAGGACGAGGGGCCCAGGCGTCCGGGCCGTCGCGTCGCATCCAACGGCGCCATTAAAACTTTGTACGGAAGTTCCCGCCCTCCTGTCCTTGTCCTGCCCCGCTGCCTCCTGCCCCCTCTGCACCTCCACGTCCCCCCTTGGCACCCCCACAAATTACACACGACAGACCCAACATTGGGACTTTTCCTGAGCCTCGGTCCCCGCAAGCCTCCTTCCATCACCAATGGCTTAAAAACACTGTGGGTACCTCTTTTCTGAATAGGAACCTGTCAAAGTAACTTCACCGAAACAATGGTACCATGAGGGAAAAAAGGGGGAAAAATGAAAGAAAAAGCTAAAAAGGAGGGGGAAATGGAATAAAAGGCTGAAAATTAGAGGGAGAAGGAAAGAGAAAAGCTGAAAGAGGGGGAGAATGAATGAAAAAGAGGAAAAATGAAGGAAAAAACAAAAAGAGGGAAAAAACATGAAAAATTATTTAAGGGGGAACAAAAGAAAAAACTAAAAGAGAGGGGAAAAGAAAAAGGTAAAAGGGGGCGAAGAATGAAGGAAAAAATGAGAGGCAGAAAAAAGGATACAGCTAAAAAGGAGAAAAGCAAAGAAAAAATCCAAAAAGGGAGAAATAGGGAAATAAAGGATAAAAGGAGTGATAACAAAAGAAAAAAAGATAAAAGAGGGAGCTGGAAATGAAAGGGGAAAGAAAGCCTTGAAAAGGTGAAAACAAAAAAGACAACAATGCAAAAAAAAATGGAAATAAAAATGAAAATAAGCAAAAAGGGAGGGAAAATATGAAAAAACAGAAACTAAACTGTGATACACAGGACGGGGCTCTGCGGCACAAGGAGGACCAGCCACCAAGGTGCCCTCCAGGTCCAGCCGGGGGCTTCACAGCTTGGGACACTCCCCCAATGACACAGGCTGAGCAAGATCATAGAATCACAGAATCACAGAATGCTGAAGGCTGGAAGGGACCTCTAGGGATCATCCAGTCCAACCCCTGCACACGCAGGGTCACCTAAAGCACGTGGCACAGAAGTCTCCGTGGAGGGTGAGGCCTTGGGGAGCTGCTTCCCCAGGGGTCAGGTGCCCACAGTCCTTGGTCCTACCCCCCTGCCCCTCTCCCTGCTCCACACCAGCCCTGGGCTCTGCAGTCTAAAAATGGGGGCTGAGGACCCCTCGAGGGCTGGGACTGGGGCATCTTGGAGGGTTTGCGTACCAGAGCAGCTCCTCAGCAAGCCGGCAGAGACAGCGTGTGCAGTTCTGTGGGGGAAACTATGGGGCACCTCAGCTCTTTGCCCCATGGTGAAAAAAGGGAGGAGACCAAGCCGAGAGATGGAGATATTTTCCTACTTTTATGTCCTCAGTGAACTCTGGCATCTTCTCAAGTTCTGGGATGTTGGGAAATTCTTGGATCAGGCCAAGGACAAAATCCTGGAAAAGTGACTCTCCTCCAAAGCTTCCCAAGGACTCCCTCTTGCCCCACAGTTCCTCAGCAGCAGCAACATCAGGAGGAGGGACAGCAGCCCCACACGCTGACACCCGTCACTTGGGCCATCTCCAGAAGGCTGATGCCTTCACCTTGTCTTTTGCCTCTGCAGGGTGTGCTGATTACGGGGCTTGGCACCTTCTGTGTGGTGCAAGAGCCACTGTGGCTGGGGCCAGAAAAAGTGCTGATGGTCCGAAGACCCATCTTCAAGCTGGCCACGAACCCAGCCTGGCAACAGTGGCTGAAACGCCCCAAGGTGACTGTTCCCGGTGAGTTGGCAGCACTGGGCCACCCTCCATTTCCCTTGTCCCCTCTGGTGGGCAGTGGGTGGGTGCTCCTCTACAGGATGGGGTTGCAAAGACGGCACCGTAAAGATGGGCGCTCTTCCCTCACACCTGGCTCCAGCCACCCGCTTTGCTGCAGCGCTGACCCTGCTCCTCTTCCCTGCAGAGAACATCAAGATCGAGCCCTTGGACTTCAGGCAGGTATTCAGGGGGTATTGATTGTAAACCCAAAGATTTTACTCTCGCTGTTGCGAGGCTTTTAAAAATTAAGGTTATAGTCCGGTCGGTGGATATTCTCCACCCAGAAGTGTGGGACAAATGTACCAAGGTGTTAGTTGAGGAGACGATGTCTTCGGGTTGTGGGAAAAACCTTAAGGCTTGGGGAAAAGTTGTACAAGCCTTGCAGAAAAGCTATACAAGAGCAGGGGACTGTTGGTCACCCCGAAAATGGGAGTCGGGGCAGCCGCACAGACTTTGCACCCCCCAGATGATGGCGATTCTGCTGAGCCTAAAGATCTGCAAGAGGGTGATACATCCCCTCAATCCCTGAACCCCATCCCACTTACAGAGGAGGAAAAACACCCGAAATCTGTTTGGAGCGAGCTAGCTGAGGAAGCTAGAAATATCGAAAAGAAGTCAGACCATGGAGACACCTGGGTCAGACCACCGCCCTATGCCCCCCAAAATGGCGCTGAGCTGCGAGGGGAAGGGCGGGGCGAGGATGCTCCCAGCGGGAACAGACGGGAACCGTTAGATAAACAAGAGAGGAGGACAACAAGGAGGAGAAAGGTGGTGGGGGTGACCGGCCAGGTGAGGGAGGCCCGAGTGAGGCGCTGAGAACTGATCAGAGCGGCCATTTCACAAAACGCCTCTGTGAGTAGGAGGCGGGGCGAGCCAAGGAGGGAGGAACAGCCCGCCCGCAACGGAAGTAGGCGGGACGGAAGTAGGCGGGGCCGGAGCCCAACGAGAAAGTACCGGAGCCCGGAAGTGACCAGTCAGTCGAGTTCCGACTCCGGATCAGACACTAGTGAGGACGAGTGGGTCACAACTGATTCAAACTTAAGGGAGGAGGAAATGAAGGTAAACAGAGCTAAGAGCCAAAATATTCCCATCTGAATTAAAGAAAAACCGCGAAGGGAAGAAACCCCTCTCACGGACTGGAAGGAAATAAAGATCGCGTGTGCCGAGTGGGCCCCATCGGCCGCGCTAGCGTTCCCGGTCCGGGTGACGGAGGGGGGACAGAGGGTCCACTCGCCGATAAAATCTGAGGGCGTACAAGCGATTGTTAAAGCAATTGCAGATAAAGGGACTAATTCTGCCATGGTCTCGACCCTCATAGATGGTATCTTCGGGGGGGGACGATCTGCTCCTGTTCGATATAAAACAAACTTGTAGGCTGATCTTTGGTGGAGCAGGGATGATCGTTTTCAAACAAGAATGGGAAGACAACTGTACAAAGTGTTTAGCCCAAGTAACTGGTGCAGATCATCCATTACACGGCTCCAGCCTGCAGCGGTTAATGGGTGCAGATCCAACAATGATCACCCCCCAGGCGCAGGCCCATGGCCTGCGGGCCCATGAAGTTATGACAACTACTCGTGCGGCCAGAGAAGCCATTCGCACAGCCTGTAGAGTTGTTGCCAGACCATCGCCATGGTCTGCAATAAAACAAAGTGAAAGTGAGAGCTTTACACAATTTGTAGATCGTCTCCAGGCAGCGGTCGACTCTTCGTCCCTGCCCATGGAGGCAAAAGGCCCGGTCGTAGCGGGATCTTTACGCCAACAATGCAATTCGGCAACCAAAGAAATCCTGTGATCATTGCCGGTGGGGTCAAGTATCGCAGACATGATTAAGCACGTTGCAAAGGAAGAGCGTCTGACCCCAATTCAGGTGTCTGTTCACACCGCAATAGCCAACGTAATGGCAGGTTCTAAATGTGGCCAGGCCGGCCACATTGCAGTAAACTGCCCTTGGCTGGGGGACTCGCTGGCAGCGCTCCCCCCATGCCAAGATCGACCCAAAGGTCACTGTCCGGAAAGATGGCAGAGTCAAGTGGTGCCCGCTTAAGTCTATTAAACCAGACCTTCAGAATAAAACTAATGAAAATTGTGAGTTTCTGTTCACAGGACCGGATCATCGGACGCCCTGGTGACAGGCGTCCCGCCCGAGCCTGTGAGTTCCACGCCGACAAAATCCAGAAAACAACAAAACAGCCTCCGCAAGAGGGGGCCGCGATGCCTTTGCGTGATCTAAATTTTGGAGCTTGTCACTATAGGACAGGTAGAGTCACATCAGCCCTTTAAATGGGTACCTAAACAGATGGAACAATCTCGAGCGATTAGTACAAAAATAACTACAGGGTCACCAAAATGCTATGGTTAACCACCCTGATATCCACCTTGATAGGGCCGATCACAATGATCATGATGACACTGATCTTTGGACCCTGTATATTGAATAAGATCATGTGGTTTGTCAAGAGTTGGCTAGAGAAGGTTAACATCATGTTAGTAGACCGGTGACAAATGCTTTAAGAATATATCCTCTCAGTATTACCCCCAAGTTATCCCAAGGTACACCCTATTTCTATACCGCAGTATTACCTGTCATCCTCTACCTTCTACATGCCTTCTTCTTTGTGCCTTATGTTTTTATGTCAAGTTTATGATACATAATCTTAAGATTGTTATAAGCTATAAGGATAGAATAATAATAAGAGTAAGTAAGAGTAACATAATAATAAGAGTAAGTAATAAGGATAAGGTAATAATGACAATAAGTAAGAGTAAGATAATAATGAGATAGCAATAAGAATAAGATAATAATGAGAATAAGTAATTAGATAAGAATAAGTAAGGATAAGATAGTCATATTTTAGCTAGTTTTGTTATGCATAGGGAGGGGGAAGATGTTGCAGATTACTACACTGTTACAGATAGTTAGGGTCTGGCGGCCGGAAGATATCGCGCTGTACGGAAAGGTAGAGCCCCTAATAGCCAATAGTGTTAGTTTATGATGTAAGCAGACGGATGTGACATTGTAAACCTTAGCTATATAACACCTTGCTACCCATCAATAAACGCCATTTGCCATCTACCACACTGGTGTTAGCGAGCTGATGGCCCGAGCGGCCTGGGGGTGGTCGCCGTGCCGTTCCTGAACCAGGTCGCCACGCCGCTTGAGCGGCAACACCTTAGGCCAAGTCCTCCTTATGTACAGTCAAGCGTGCTTCAGAAATGGGAGAGGCACATCACCCCAAGGTCTCTGCGCTTCTCGCTGCACCCTTAACACCTTCTATCACTCCCTCTCCAGAAACCCTTCACACCCCTAGAGGATATGAAGAGGAAACGGGCTAAGGGTGACCTCAGGCTGCCAAATCACAGGCTGACCAGATACAGGGACTTCTTCACTAACTTCATGTTATGATGTTATGATGAAGCAGTCCTGTCCCACATGCTGATCACTGAGGGATGCCACTAATAGCCAGCTGCCGCTTGGCAGCACTGTACTGCTGATCACTGTTGTCAGTGAGTCTGATGCTCCAACCACCTCCCTTATGGTCCACTGATCCTCTGCAGATCAGTTCACCAAATTGACTAGGAGACTATGAGAAACCTTTTCAATGCCCTTGCTAAAGTGAGAGTTTACAGAATCCCCTGCTTTGTCCTTTTGCACACAGGCTTTCCTCTTGAGGCAGAAGGCAACCAGGTTGCTCTGGGAAGGGCTAACTTTACTCTTGTATCGGGTTGGTAGGTGGTTTCACCAGGAAAATCTCCTGGCTCCTGTCCCAGTGCTGCTCAGCTACAAAAATTATTATTTGTTTGTCCTTAAACTCTCTTGAAATTCCCTTTGCTGCTGCTTGTCCTTGTTGTCTCTTGTCCTTTCCCAACCTTGGCCCCAATCAGACTTTCACCGAGGACAGTGACACCTTCACCTCTAAGCGCAGCCTTGCTGGGGTCTCCAGGCACCGCGCAGGCAGGCCTGCTCCATGGTAGGAGAGGGGTCTGCAGAGATTGGGGCTGCCTTGGGGACCCTCAGCAACAGGCAGCAGAGCAGGGGCACATTGCAGGCACCTGGCGGTGACAAGAAGGCAGGAGCGTCCCTCCTCCCTGGAGGCAGACGCCTTCTGAGGGCAAGGGCACGCTGGAGATGTGGGGGACCCTGGACCCTTCCACAAGGCTTCACACACGGTCTGTTTTTCTCCTGCTTTGGGTGTTTTCCTCACAGATTAATTTTTACTGGTATTCTTACACTTTGCCACTTCTTCCCACGTTTTTCCCACATTTTCCTCTACTTTGATAATTTTCCCATGATTTGACTTTTTTTCCTTCTCTTTCACAAACATTCCCTCCCATGTTTGTGACCATTTTCCCACACTTGTGAAGATTTTCCTACTCTTTTGTCTTTTCCCCAACCTCTCCTTCTATTCCCATGCTTTCTCAATATTACCGAGCTCTGTGTTCTTTTTGCACTTTCCTTTTTTTCCCATCACTTCACTCTTTTTCCACTTTTGTAAACATTCCTGCACTTTTGACCATATTCCTACACTATCGTTCCTTACCCATGTTTTTCCCTATTTTCCACGATCTGGGCACTTCTCCAATGCTTTTGCACTTTTTCCCACCATTTCAATCTTTTTCCAATGCTTATATTTGACTTTATTATTTTCCAACTCTTGCGCTCATTTGCTGCACTTTTCCCTATGCTTCTAGTAATTTTCCCATGCCTTCCCTTCTTCCCCTTCCTTTAAGTGTTCTCCTACACTTGCCGTATCCTTGCCACTTATTTCCACTTGTAAAGCCTCGTTAAAAACCCTGTATATATCAATAAAACCTATAACAATTTCTTACATATTAAGATGATAGCTAATGTCTCTTAGCTAGGCATGCACCTAGATGGGGAAAAGAACAATTTCTTTACATTTTGACTGCAATTAACAAACAGTATTAACTCCCTTCTCCACTCTTACCACTCAATGCTGCACCCACAGGGCAGGAATTTTGGGGGTGGTAAATGCATGTAGGCAGAAAGAAGCCCATGTCAGGAACCTAAGCACAAGAGCCCCAAGTGTTTTGTCTTTTCATGGTGGCCGGTTGGGGGTTGGCGTCACATGAAGCAGATGGGGTGTAAAACGTGGCTGTTCCCATGTGCTGACCTGATGGTCGAGCAGGTGGCCACGCTGGTGAGGAGAGCCTCAAAGTGGGAGCAACTCGGGGAGGAGGAGGACTCCAAAAAGAGTGAGGAAGTGATGGCCTGGGATGGCAAGGAATAGCCACGGAGTGATGTGGGAAAGAGAAGCTCAGGGAGGGAGCAGCGGGATGCAGGCAGCTCTGCCTTGGGGTGAACCAAGAGGCAATCGAGAGCACAGGGGCGAGGATGGGGGTGGCCTCATGGTGGGTGTCTGCTATGGAGCGCCTGACGAGGGGCAGCCTCTGCAAGGCCCGGGGAGCGCAGAGCTGTGGAGGGGACAACTCATCCTGCGCCCCAGGGACCTGCTCAGGAGTGGGGAGAGGAGGTGCCTGGTGTCCCCATGGCGACTCCCAGGGCTTTGTGATGGGGGTGGCATCACACCCACAGGCCACTGTGATGGGGCAGTCCCCAAGGTGACCATGTCCCTGCTAGGGTCTTCACTCTGAGGATTGCGGCGCAACCAGCAGGGAGCAACTCCCCTTGGTGCCCGTGCAAGAGGTCCTCAGAGAGGTTCCTAGAGATGGAGAAGGAGCAGCAGGTGAATGCCTGCACCTCATCCATGGAAGGGAACTCTAGTACTCAAGAGTGCACGAGTGAGGTGAGTGGTGGGGTTGGAGGGAGAGCTGGGAGGCAGGGACAGGACCTGCATGGAGAGCACAGGGGTGGTGGGGAAGGAGCCCTGGGTCAACATAGCCGGGCAGGAGCTCCTCCAGCGAGGGGACGTGCATTCCTGGGCACGGGAAAAGGACCCTGACCTGCACTCTCCATCTGTACTTGATGCTGGTGATGTTGCATCTCAAACACTGTGTTCAATTCTGGGCCCATCACTAGAAAAACTAAAAATAAAAGCCATGGAGGCACTGGAGTGTGCCCAGAGAGGGGCACCAAAGCTGGTGAAGGCTTTGGAGCATGGACCCTATGAGGAGTGGCTGAGGGAGCTGGGGTTATTTAGTGTGGAAAAGAGGAGCCTCAGGGGAGACATTATTGCTCTGCACAACAACCTGAGAGGTGGTTGTAGTGAGGCAGGGTTGATCTATTCTCAGAAACAGCTATCAATAAGACAAGAGGAAATGGCTTCAGGTTGCACCAGGAGAGGCTCAGGTTATGTATTAGGAAAACTTTCCAGCTGGAAAGAGTGGTGAAGCATTGGAAGAGGCTGCCCAGGGAAGTGGTAGAATCACTGTCCCTGGCAGCCTTCAAGAAATGTGCAGATAAGGCACTTTAGAGCCATGGTTTAGCAGACATGGGGTTGAGGGGTTTACAGTCGGACTGAATGGTTTTGGAGATCTTTCCCAAACATAGTGATTCTATGATTCTCTGATCTGGATGCTGCAAGGCCCGCATGAACCCCATGAGCTCTGTACTGAGGGCAGAGAGCAGGTCCAGGCCACGCACAGCCGCATTGTGCTCCGCCAGGAGGTTCCCTTCAACACGAGGCTGGGGTTTCCCGTCATTTGGAGCTGCTCGTACCAACACAAGTGTCCCCATCACGGGCCTCCTTCTCCCCACAGGTGGGCCAGCAGGAGCTGCCCGCAGCAGTGCAGCGCAGTGGGAGCCCGGCTTCGTCCCACCAAAGGGACCGGCTGTCTCCACAGCCCGGCCCTCAGGGCTCACACACCTCTGAAGACGGCATCGCACAGGTACAGAGCTGAGCGGCGGTGGAGGCCGAGCCTCTGCCTGACTCCCCATGGGGCCGAGAAGCAGGCGGGACGTGCTGGGAGACACCAGGAGGTCTCTGTGCCCGGCAGGCCGAGCGCTGCTCTGCACGGCAGCCTGCACGCACCCGCCTCGGGCTCTCCGAGGAGCTGCCTTTGCCCAAGGCTTGCCCATAGGCACGAGCCCTCTCCCCAGGCAGCCTTTGGGAGCAGGGCAGCAGCCACCTGCATGGCAGAGCCATTGTCAAGGGGGTCAGAGGCTGCAGGAGGTTTCCAGTTGGAAATAATGGAGGGACAGAACAAGGACAGCAGTAAGGACTGCCTTTGTGGTGGCCTTCATTGCAGGTTGTGGAGGAGAAGGCCAGCGATGTCCCCTCCACGGTGCAAGAGCCGCAGCCCTCCACCAGCCTTGGAAGGCCTCAAGAAATGCCATCGCCCTCTCCACGGGAGCCAGCACAGCCTGATTCCAACAGAGCTAGGATGGAGCTCGCTGTACCTGTGCCCCCACACGCACTGGCACGCGTCATCCACCAAGACGCCCAGGCAAGATCATGGCAGCTCCAGAGCATAGAGTGGCGCCCCAGCACATCATCTTCTGCACCTCAGACAGGGCCTGATCCCTACAGTCATCGGGGACAATTCCAGTGCAGCATTCCTAGCTGGCCGAGCTGGCCTAGTGGACTAAGCTGCCCAAGTGGGCCAGTGAGAGTACGGACATCACGGACACGGCAGCAGCCCTTGGAGATCACGTGCTACCTCCAAGGAAGAGCAGTGCACGTGCATGAAGACAACACTGCGTGCTACCTGGCTGTGCTCAGCATCAGAACAGAGCCGCTGGAGGAGCTGGAGAGGAGCTGCCTGCAGCGCACTGGACAGAGCTTGGCCCAGCTCCGAGAAGGAGCTTTTCCAATGAGGGAGCAGAACCTGAGAGAGAGGCAGGACGAGCA
This sequence comes from Tinamus guttatus, assembly GCF_059628265.1. Taxonomy (NCBI): domain Eukaryota; kingdom Metazoa; phylum Chordata; class Aves; order Tinamiformes; family Tinamidae; genus Tinamus; species Tinamus guttatus. The sequence continues at coordinate 402,541 of NW_028288767.1, read as the reverse complement.
GGAGGAGGGCCGTGGCAACCGTTTCTCCCTGACGCTGGCAGGATCACTCAATGCCAAACCCAAGGAGGTGAGTGCCAGGGAGTGCTGGGCCACGGGGGAGCCCTCCCAGTGCTGTGGCCAGCAGCTGTGCCGCGCCGTGCGGGACAGCCGGCTTGTCAAAGCACTGGCGGAGCCCCACGAGGCCTTTCCTCCCTTAACAAACCTCCCTCTCTCCTTCTAGCTCCTCGCCAGAAACTCCTTCTATGACCTCTGGAGACCAGAGATCACGCGAGTGGAGCTCCTCAAAGGCGCAAGCTGCAAGTGGGAGGTGCTGGAGCGGCTCTATGCTCATGCCCCAACCCGGGAGGCGCCGAGAGGCCTGGGAGCACTGCAGGAGGAGAGAGCAGAGGACACTGATGAGGAGGAGGAGGATGGGGAAGAGGAGGTGGAGGAAATGAACTCTTTGACCTGGGTCAGAGCCAGCCTCTGCAGCCCGGCTGTGGACCAGGAGACGGAGCACGAGAAGGTGCCCTGCTCGCCCCATGTCAGCACCACAGAGACTGTGAGCGAGGCACCTGGCCACGTGGAGGGCCTTGAGCCAGCAATGCCCAGGGGCGGTGAGCCAGGAGCACCTCCTTTGGCCAGCAGCTTTCTGCACGCAGAGGACAGCGTGCCTGTCCCACCAGCAGCAAGTGCAGGAGCAGAAGCAGAGGTCTCCCCGGCATCCAGCAACTTCATCCAGCATGCAGGGGAAAATGCTCCTCCATTTCCATCACTTCCTCCAGAACCTGCACCAGAGGCCTCTCCTTCGGCTGAAACCCCTTGGGATGAGATGAGCAGCAGCCCGTCTCCCAAGGAAACGCTGCTGCAGGAAACAACAGCAGCAGCTTCTCCCCCAGCTGCAGGCCCTGCTCCCCAGGTGAGTAAGCAGCATCTCCCCTGTCCTCACCATCCCCGGGAGCTGCCGTGGGAGCTGTGTGGGGGGTGCCCAGAGTTACCCCATTTCCTTGGAGCCCCCCTGCCCATGGCATCCCACTGTCACCCCCAGGCATTTATCCTCTGCCATGTCTCCATGGGGAGATGCTGGCTTCTCTCCATTTCCAAGTGCCAAAGACACAGGGATGAAGTCTGCTCCAGCCCACGTCGCATTCAGCCCTGGGGTCTGGATGCCGAGCGAGGAGGGAAGAGGCAGCCCCAGCAGCAGCCCCCTCCACACCAGGGCACCAGCCCCCTTGTGCCACGCACGCCCCCGGCTGCCTTCCTTTCCCCCTGCCCAGCCCTCTGCTATGGCCCCACAACGAGCCTTGTCCCATTGCCGTGCCAGCCGCAGGACCCTTCCCTTGGGACAGGCAGCCATGGGCAGCCTCCTCTGATCCAAACCCTTTGCCATTGTGCAACCTGGGGCACTGGGACCCTCAGCAGGGCCAGCTGATGGCTGACGGGTGCGTGTTCTTGCTCTGCCCATGCAGGTGGCCTTGGAGCCCCAAGAGGAGGAGGAGAAGCCCTCCTCCTGCAGCCCCACACCCGACGTTGAGGCAGGTACGTACCCGCGTGGAGAGCCCTGCTGGGGACAGTGGCCTGTCCTGGCACAGGGGGTGGTACCGAGGCCGGCAGCAGGAAGCGCTCGGGAGTTGCTGTGCCGAGGACAGAACCCCTCGGGAAGCCCTTGGTGGCAGGGACAGGCAGGTGCAGACCTGCACCCTGCAGCCCATTGCCCACAGCTCTGCTTCCCACCACAGGCATCGCCGCCCTCCCAGACGTTGCAGCTCCCCGGCGATGGCGCTCACGGCTCAGGACGGCGCTTCGAGCTCTGCGCAGAGCGTTCTGCTGCTGCTGCATCCCGGGACAGCGAGAGGAGCCGCGAGCGGATGCATGTTCCAGACAGGGACCCTGAGATGGGGGCTGGAGCAGAGCCGAGAGACAGAGCGACGGATGCTGTGTCCTGAGGGCTACAGAGATGCTGCCCTGTTGTGTCCTATAGCACCCATGTGCCCAGAGAGACCATACTCGCCAACATCACCCGCAGCCATCGCCTGCTTCAAATAAACCCCTTTTGTAGCTTTTTCTCCCCGTGTCAGTTGGTGTCAGAAAATCTCCAGGGAGACAAGTGGGGCTGTGGGGCCATAAGGCATGGGGTGACTCCTAACTCCACACTGGTCTAGGTGGTTGGGGTGGGCAGGAGACCCAGCAAAATGGGGCTCCCCGTCACTGATACTGCTGGCACGCATCTGTGCTCTTGACTGCTTCTCAGAGTGACCCCAGGGCTCTTGCAGTAGCAGCAGATTAGGTGAAACACCACGCGGGGAGTGTTCCTCGGACGCCAGGTCTCTCACGACCAGGAGATCCGTTACCCTGACTGCCTGCAGCCCCTCAGGGCAGCCCCTCTCCCCTGCACAGCACAGGGGTCCTGGCTCTGGGGCTCCTCAAGCGTCTCCAGTGGCAGAGTGGCCTGCCCAAGCTGAAACCCATGGGAACAGTTTTGTATTTATTGTCCCCACAAGCTCATCACTGCTTCTTTGCTTTGCTCTGGAGTCACTGCTTCTTTGCTTTGCTCTGGAGATGTCTCTACTGCACAGAGAGCCTTTTCCCAGGTCTGTGAGCCCCTGCTGCCCTGGCCGTTCCTGCACCCCTCTCCTGTGCTCCCTGCAGCATCCTGGGCTGGCAGTGCTGCTCTGTAGGGTGAGCAGCTGTGGGGACACAGGGTGACTCCACACTGGCCATGATGGTCAGGGCAGAGCCAGCTGGACCACAGTCACTGCAACTGACCACCTCCTCCCCAGGGTGTGTGACTGTGGAGGATGCTTGGAGAAATCCCAGGGTATTTCACACGACTCAGGATGTGTTTGGAGGTGTGATTAGACCCAGGCTGCTGCCACTCCTGAGAGCCCTGATTTGGGGCACTGCTCGGTTTGGCTCTTTACTCTTGGGTGACTCCACGTGGTTTTGTGAGTTTCCACTCAAAACCTGACCCAGACACGTGATGCCCCTGGAGATCCCTTCTGCTCTCCAGGTGGTTCCATATCCCTTCTTGAAGAATAGACATCTGCCACCAGTCTGTTACTATTTGGGACAGTCCCTGGGAGATACTTCTTGAGCACTCATCCTCTCCAGGGCACTGGGCACCCACAAGCGGCATCTGAATCCAACCCTCATTCCCATCGCTATACGAGCTGATGCCCCTTGGCCCATGCACACCCAGGCATGGCAAGAGGGTCTTTATGGGTGCAATTCACTGAGCACATTCTTGACTCCAGCTTGGGAACAAGAGCCCAGCCTTCAGGCACAGTGCAGACAAAATCCCCTTTTATTACAGAGATGTCATTTGAGAGAGCAGCTGTGACACAGTGAGGGCAGATTGAAGGACGGCCTCTGGATCAGACAGACTGAGTTTGTGCCTCAGGGGAAGGAGGATAAATACAAATCGTAGAATCATAGAATGCTCAAGGTTGGAAGGGACCTCTAGAGGTCAAAGCAGGGTCAGCTAGAGCACGTGGCACAGGACTGCATCCAAGCGAGTTTTGAAGATCTTCAGAGAAGGAGGCTCCACAACCTCTCTGAGCCGCCAGTTCCAGTGCTCTGTCACCCTCCCAGTCAAGAATTTTTTCCTTAAGTTCCTGTGGAACCTTTGATGCTTCAGTTTCTGGCCGTTTCCTCTAGTTCTGTTGGTGGCCACCACTGAAAAGAGGCCAGCACCATCCTCCTCACTGCCTCCTGTGAGGTACTTATAGACACTGCTCAGGTCCCCTCTCAGCTTTCTCTTCTCCAGGCTGAACAGGCCCAGCTCCCTCAGCCTCTCCTCATAGGGCAGATGTTCCAGGCCCCTGATCATCCTTGTGGCCCTGCACTGGACTCTCTCCAGCAGCTCCACATCCCTCTTCTACTGTGGAGCCCAGAACTGGACACAATACTCCAGATGCGGCCTCACCAGAGCTGAGCAGAGGGGCAGGATCACCTCCCTCGACCTGCTGGAGATGCTCTTCTTAATGCACTCCAGGATCCCATTGGCCTTCTTGGCCACTAGGGCGCACTGCTGCCTCATGGTCAACTTGTCACCCACCATGACACCCAGGTCTTTCTCTGCAGAGCTGCTCTCCAGAAGGTCAGTCCCCAACCTGTACTGGTGTCTGGGGTTATTCCTCCCCAGGTGCAGAACCTTGCACTTGGCCTTGTTGAATTGCATGAGGTTTTTCACTGCCCAGTTGTCCAGTCTGTCCAGGTCCCTCCGGATGGCAGCGCAGCCCTCTGGGGTATCGGCTACTCCTCCCAGTTGGGTATCATCAGCAAACTTGCTGAGGGAGCACTCTGTGCCTTCATCCAAGTCACTGATAAATAAATTGAACAGGACTGGACCAAGGACTGACTCCTAGAGGGGACACCGCTAGCTACAGACCTCCAACTAGGCTCCGCACCACTGATCACCACCCTCTGAGCTCTGAAAAGCGAGCAGCTTACGACTTTGTTCTTTCTGTAAGTTATGAAAGAAAGCATGTTCTCAATCCAGTACTGCAAAAGAGAGGCTCTACATGATCATTGCGATTAAGTGTAGAAGGCTTAGGTATGACTGGATATACAGCAACCACTCTTTGAATGAGAGCCCTTAGATCTCATTCTCTGATAATCTTTGTGGTAAATACTTTGATCCTGGCTTTAATACCATTCTTCCTGGTGGAATACCACTGGCCACAAGCCTTCAACTGCACTCGGCACTGCGGATCACAACCTTCAGACCTCTTCCAACAGCCAGAGTTCCAGTCATCTAAACCTCATTTCCTGAGCTCCCCAGCTTCCCATTAAGGATGTTATTGGACATGATGAGAATGAGGATCTGACTTCAAAGCCATGCTTGTAGAAATTCGTATTCCTGGCTGCTTTTCTGGCTTTGAGCTCATCACTGCAGTCAACAGCAGCTTCTCTGATGCAGAGGGGTCAGTCTGCTCTAGACGTTCCCTAAAACGAGGCCAGGGAGCATGCAAGACTCCTTCTGATCTATGAATCCACAGGATTCCAAGAAGCACATCCCTCCAGCACCTCCACAACCCACTTCCTAGAGAGGGGCCCTGCAGAGATCCCCGTATGTAAAGCTGGTGAAGGACAAGCCAGAGCAGTGTCAGTGCTGAGTGAGGGCAGTGCCTGCTCACAGAATAAAGACGTTGCTCGCAAGGTCCCTTGGGCCCGAGTCGCGAGACAGATGAGCTGTAGCTTCTCTGCAAGCAGCCTGCATGGGGCAAGGGTTTCCCAGTGCCTTTCCTGCCGACGGGGGCACCACGCACGCCTGGGCTCTGCAGGCGTCATGCGCACAGGCAAGGGGGCTCCCAGCACTTGCCCTCACAGCCACCGGGCTGAGCTGGCTGCCCAGCCCTCTGCTCACACCTCACTGCAGGGAACACTGCTCTGCTTCACACTTCCCCTCCAGCATTCCCAGGGCAGCAGACAAATGCCTGCCAACAATTTCCCATGCCACCAGCCCTGCGGCTGCTTGGGAGCCACCCAGAGCCCTCCGCGTACCTCTGGCACCAGCCCCTTCCCAGCAGCTGCGCTCTGCCTCGCAGGGGCACTGCGGCATGCCAGCAAGCAAGCTTGGCCAGCAGCAAGATGCTCCTCTCGGCTACAGCACTTTGGTGGCGGGGCTTGGGCTGCTTGCTTTTGGAGGGTTTTCCTCTGTGCGAGGTAAAAACCTGACAGCACCGGGGAGATCTCTGCTCCATCTGCCCTGGAATTCCCATCCTTACCCAAGAGATGGGAATTCACCTCTGTTAGCAAGTGACAACTGTAGCCCTGTGCTGGGCAGACCTGCAGCAGCTGCAGGTCCCTGCTGCTGCTGGGGGCACATTTGTGCCTGCTCTGCCCTCTGCAGCCCTAGGAAGTCGTGGCAGGGGCAGCAGTGCAGGAGCTGCACCAAGGCTGCTCTCAGCCACAGCACATGGTGCCTGCAAGGTGCGCGGCAGGACAAGAGAAGGAGCCCAGCAGCGCACCAGGGGCTCCCAGGCAACCACCAACTCACAAGGGCTCTGCTGAGGACGTGCACACCCGGCCCTGGGCACAACTGCCCTTCGCACTCATTGCACTGCCAAGGAACATGTCTAGACCATGGAAAAGAAAGCTGTCTCGAGACTATCAGGCGGTAAGGGCAGGAGTGGAGCAGGGAAGAAAGATGAAGGCATTCAAGGCTGCTTGCAGGGGTGTAAGCAGAGCCCCAATTGGAGTCCGGCCTCTGGGCAGGCAGCCACCAGCAGCACCATGGGGCTGCGTGAGGAGCCCTCCTTGGCACCCAGCAAGCCCAAGGCCACGCACTGCTCTCTGCCGCCAGGTTCAGCAGTGCCAGGGGGAGTCCAGCACACGCAGACCCTTCCTCACGGCGGCCCCCCTGGCCCCTGCCGCTGCCCTCCTCCCCCCACAGAGCACTGGAACATCCCAGAGGGGCAGTTATCGCCACGGGAACACGGATGCTTCCCAGGGCTGCGCATCACAGTGGCCCCAGTGCTGGCCACGCAGCAGCAAGGCCAGGTGAGCAGCAGGGCCGCGCAGCACCAGGGGCCACCCGTGGTGCCCACAATATGCAGGGGAGCTGCGGGGCTGCAGGGCAGCCTGCACGATGCCTCCCAGGGGAGGCCCCAAAGCCATGGCGCACCACTTGGTGCTTATGGCTGCAAATGTAAACAATTGCATTCTGTTGCAGAGTCAGGAGGGTGAAAAAAAATGAATAACTCTGAAGTTGAGGACATGGAGTGGGAGAGCTCATTGCAGGTACTGTGCACGCAGGCAGAGGCTGCGCAGGGACGGTTGGTGCTTGGCTCTGCGAGAGCAGCCGCAGGGCTGGTGGCAGAGGTGGCAGGGAGCTCTGGCAGGCCTGGGTGCTGGGGCAGAGCTGCGCCAGGGCCAGGAGCGGCCAAGGCCTCGGGGGCTGCTGCCTGAGCCTGGCGCCCTGGCTCTGTGCACCGCCTGCCCTGTGCACGCAGGGGACATGAGGCCCCGTGCACAGAGCCAGCGCTGCCACCATGACCGTCCCCACAAGCTCTCCTGCTCTCTTCCAGACTCTGGGAGCCCAAGGCCTGGGCAGCTGCAGTTGCGAGGAGCCCATGGAGTGGGAGAGCTCCAGCTGCAACATCCAGGTATTGCCCCTGGTTCTGGCAGCATCAGGAGATCTGGGGCTCATCTCGGCCCCTTCCCTCTTTACTCTTTCTGAAATCAGGAAGAGAGGTCCTAGGGACCAAGGAGCGCTGGCTCTGGATCCTGCCCTGCAAATGCCTCTTGCTCTCTTGCAGGCTCCATGCATGAATGGGAGCTCCACAGGGGACCAGCCTGAGCCAATGGAGTGGCTCAGTTATGGCAGCAGCCAGGTACAGTCCTTGCAGCCACTGGACGCCCTTGTCCTTCCCCTTTCGCACGCACCGTCCCCACCAAGGTCTCCTGCTCTCTTCCAGACAATGGGGAGCAGTGGCCTGGTTGGCTGCAGCACGGAGGAGCCCATGGATTGGGAGAGCTCCGGCTGCAGCCCCCAGGTATGGTCCCTGCTGCCGGCTGCACGGGCAGAGCTGGGGCTGTGCCCGGCCCCTTGGCGCTGCTCCGCGCTGCCTTTGGGGAGCAGCCGCGCGGGAGCCTGGCCCAGGTGTGCGGGCGCTCTGGCGGGCCGCGGCGCCGGGGCAGAGCTGCACAGGGCGCAGGAGCGCCCAAGGCCTGGGCACCTGCTGCCTCAGCCCCTCTGCCGGCCTCTGGGCTGCGCTGGCCACGCCAAGCCTCTGCCAGGGCACCAATGACGGCAGCGCTGCTGCCAAAGAGCCCGCGCAGCCGCCAAAGAGCCTCTGCTCCACGGGAGCCCCCGAGCCGCTCCTCGGCCCTGCTCACGCCTCCTTTTCCCTTGCAGACCAAGCTCCCCTTCACTCTGGCTGCTGTCAGGAAGCGCTGGGCATGAGGACTCCGGCCCTAGAATATTTTGTGGATTTTTATGTATGTAGTTTCACAGTAGTTTTGATTGTTTTTGATATTTTTATATTGTTATTGATATTGTTGTTGTTACTGTTATTAATATTATTGTTATTCTTGTTATTCTTTTTTGTTGTTGTTTAAATATATATTCCTGTATCATTGTTCATATGTTGCATGTTTTTTCCAATCGAGCACAGGTGCAAAAAGTATCCCCACTGCAGGTGTGTCTGTGGAGCCCCAGGATTTCAGGTACCAGGGGCAGGGGACGACATTAAAAAGGTCCCTCTGGGACTTCCCTTCACACGAGGCCGTGGGGATGTCGAAAGGGGAAGGAGCCCCAGCCCCACCGCGGGGCAGCTCTCAACTCTCCGGGTGGCGCACACAACGTGTCCCCGCAGGGCCCAAGCCACAGCCAAAGGGAAGCTGTCGCGCCCCAGGGATACAGGGCCTGGAGATGCAGGGCCGAGCTCCCCGAGTCTCTGGGGGACACAGGGCCCCGCAGGGCTGGGACACGCTCAGGGACTGTGTCGTATCGGGCAGTGTCCCCGGAGGCAGCTGGTGCAGAAATGGGCTGCTGCCAGGAAGGGCCCCTTGCTGGGGACCAAGATGGAGGCTGCTCTGTCCCTTGCCAGCCCCAGGAACAGGGATCAGGTCACCAAGGAAGGTCCTCCAGCTCCACGGTGGCTCTGTGAAGGGCCCATTTGCTCTGCTCATACTGTGTGACACTCATGTCCTGCCTACAGCCTTTCCCAGCCTTTCCGTGGCCTGAGCCGCCTGCCATTTCCAGCACAAAAAGCTCCAGGAAGGCCCATGCTGAGCACTGCATGTGAGCGCTGGGCCAGAGGAGCTGCCCTTGCCAAGGGGCCCTCCCTGTGCGCAGGGCTCAGAGCGCAGCAAAGCAAGCTGCAAGCTCCCTGCCACGCAGAGAAGGCAGGAGCTGCCAAGAGCAGGGCCCCGCGCTGCAGGGCCGCACGAGGGCAGAGCGTCTCCCACAGCTGCTCTCTGCCCTGCACCAGCTTCCAGAGGCACCTTTGTCCCCAGGGTGCAGCTGGGCCCTGCGTGCAGCAGCCGCCCAGGTGTCCACATGCAGGGGGAAGGTGTCCTTCCCTCAGCACCACAGAGAACACGTTGGCCCTATTACATTCTCCCCTCAGCTAGCTGTACATGTGGAGAAGATCCCCTCTCAATCTTCTCGTTTATTCTTTCCTCATAAGAGAGAAGCTCGAAGCCCTTAATCACGTGGTCACCTTCCAGATGGAACTGGTCGGCTCTGGGCTCCTGGCTCTGGAGAGCCCGGGAGAGGTGAAACGGCCTCCCAGGCCCTTGGGGCCCTTCTGATGTTGACCAGCTGTGTGGACACAAGAGTCTGGGTCACTGTGACCGTCTGCTGCTGTTCACTCCTCAGTCTGGATGCCAGGAGGAAATTGATGCATGGCATCACACATGCACGGCATGACATATTCAGTCATGGATTATTATAAAAACCTTCATACTGAACTATGGTTGCTCATTCTTTTTCTCTATTCCTTTTCCTTTTTCTTTTCCTTTTCCTTTCTCTTTTACTTTTTCTTCTTTTCCTTTTCCTTTTCCTTTTCCTTTTCCTTTTCCTTTTCCTTTCTCTTTTTCCTATTCTTTTCTCTTTTTTTATTCGTATCCTTTTTAATTGTTTTTCTTTTTTTCTTCCCTTTTTTCCTTTACTTCCATTACTCTTCTTTCCCTTCCTTCCTTTCATTTGTTCCATCACTCTCTGGACACGAAGGGAACCTCTGAAGCCACACCCAGAAAGGAACAATGTTTCTTTTGTAGAAATGTGTATCCATTCCAATGCCAGGCAGTGGAGTTTCATGATCCCTTACGGAGTTGGGAATGAGAGTGTGGTGTCTGGCAAAACCAGACATGTAAGGAGAAAGAGGAGGAGGATGTTGGCAGATTGCAGCATATGATGCACATGGACTCAAGTGTAATGTACCAAAGACCTTCTCTTGAGCATCAAATACATCTTATATACCGTACTGCCCCTGATATAATTCCTTATTTGCAAAAAGCACGTGAAGATGGTTGCTAAATGAGCCAACAGTCTAACTAATTACGCGCAAGGTTATCCCATCAGCTATGCATTTGTGGCCTTGCAGATGCCAGTAATCAGCTGGCTCCGTGCCATCTCCAATTACTCCCTGAAGTAAGTTTTGCATGGGAACAGCAAAGGGAGGTCCAGTATTCACTGGTCCTTCAAGGTCATGGGAGAGCGCTGTTCCATCTCAAGCTGCACCGTCTGCCACGGCTCCCCCTGTTTTGTTTAGCCAGGCCGCTGACAAAAGGAGCTGCCCTGATTTGGGCTTCAGGCTTTTTCGCTCTTCTCATCTAGGCCTGCATATTTCATGTATATGAGTAATTATATTTCTTCATATATATATTCATATATATATTCATATCTATTCATACATCAATAATTTTTTCATATATGAATAAATATATATATTTCATATACTTTCATATACATTTTCTCATATATATATTTTCATATATGAATTATATTTTTTCATATATCCATATACATACCCAAATATATATATTATATGTATGTATGCTTCTATGCTTGTATTTATTTATATATATTCATATTCATGAACTATATATGTTCATAGTATATATGTTTTACAGTAATTATTATATTTGTCAATATATATAAAACATATATATTCATAATATACATGCTTCATATTAATAATAATATTTATTATTTATTCATATATACATTCTTCCCCTTTTTTATGATTAGTGCTTGTTACACAAAACAAAGCATTAAACTTTGTGATACTCAGATTAGATACAAATAAAAACACACATGGATGTGAAATGCATACCATAACCTTCTGAGTGTGAAGAATGGTCTAATTAGCCTCAGAATGGTTGCTATTAGTCAATAATTGAGAAAGGTTTCTTTTTTAAAAAAAAATCCATATGCCATTATTGTCAATTAGAGGGGATGGATCCCATTATGAATGCAGTAAATTTGTGTGAAGGTTATAGGTATTCACTATCTCATCTCATAGGATTCACTCATCACACATAAAAACATCCATAATATTCTATATTGGATATCCATATTAATCATATAGGTTAAAAGCATAAACTACTAATTATATAGGTTGAGATCAATGCACAGAAAAGTATAAACTATTAATTATATAGGTTAAGATCAATGTACATAGCAGAATAAAATTGCAAACATCACCACATCTATTCCCTACTGCACCAAATGTTGAAAAATGATTCATGATTCACTCCAACGGCTCATTGGTTTTTGACTCCTGTGCTTGGCTGCAATTCTCCTGTGGCTGTGACTCCTCTGTCGTCAAGTAAGGCTTTACAGTTTTTGCTGGTAACCAGCGAGGACCTGTGCTGTTGCCGTTCAGGCGGCGCGGCGACCTGGTTCAGGAACGGCACGGCGACCATCCCCAGGCCGCTCGGGCCATCAGCTCGCTAACACCAATGTGGTGGACGGCAAATGGCGTTAATTGATGGGTAACAAGGTGTTATATAGCTAAGGGTTACAACGTCACATCCGTCTGCTTACATCATTAACTAACACTGTTGGCTATTAGGGGCCCTACCTTTCCGTACAGCACGATATCTTCCGGCCGCCAGACCCTAACTATCTGCAACATTTCTCCCCTCCCTATGCATAACAAAACTAGCTAAAATATCTTATTCTTACATATTCTTATCTTATTCTAATTACTTATTCTCATTATTATCTTATTCTTATTACTATCTTATTATTATCTTATTGTGATCAATTATTCTAATTATTATCTTACTCTTACTTATTGTCATTATTACCTTATCCTTATTACTTACTCTTATTATTATATTACTCTTACTTATTCTTATTATTATATTATTCTATTCTTATAGTTTATAACAATCTTAAAATTATATATCATAAACTTGACATAAAAACATAAGGTACAAAGAAAAAGGCACGTAGAAGGTAGGGGATGACAGGTAATACCGCGGTATAGGAATAGGGTGTACCTTGGGATAACTTGGGGATAATACTGAGTGGATATATTCTTAAAGCTGTTGTCAACATTCCACTAACATGATGTTAACCTTCTCTAGCCGACTCTTGACAAACGGCATGACCTTATTCAATATACAGGGTCCAAAGATCAGTGTCATCATGATCATTGTGATCGGCCCTATCAAGGTGGATATCAGGGTGGTTAACCACGGCGAACCGGTGAACAAATTTTCGTACCAGCTGCGTTTGGAACAGGGTTCAATGGGTGCTGGTTGGCAAGGCGTAGCACTGAAAATTGGTGGCCCTGTAGTTATTTTTGTACTAATTGCTCGAGATTGTTCGATCTGTTCAAGTACCCATTTAAAGGGCTGATGTGACTCTACCTGTCCTATAGTGACAAGCTCCAAAATTAAGATCACGCAAAGGCATCGCGGCCCCCTCTTGCGAAGGCTGTTTTGTTGTTTTCTGGATTCGGTCGGCGTGGAACTCACAGGCTCGGGCGGGACGCCTGTCACCGGGGCGTCCGATGATCCGGTCCTGTGAACAGAAACTCACAATTTTCATTAGTTTTATTTTGAAGGTCTGGTTTAATAGACTTAAGCGGGCACCACTTGACTCTGCCATCTTTCCTGACAGTGACCTTTGGGTCGATCTTGGCGTGGGGGGAGCGCTGCCTGCGAGTCCCCCAGCCAAGGGCAGTTTACTGCAACGTGGCCGGCCTGGCCCCATTTAGAACCTGCCATTACGTTGGCTATTGCGGCGTGAACAGCCACCTGAATTGGGGTCAGATGCTCTTCCTTTGCAACATGCTTAATCATGTCTGCGATACTTGACCCCGCCGGCAATGATTGCAGGATTTCTTTGGTTGCCGAATTGCATTGTTGGCGTAAACATTCCGCTACGACCGGGCCTTTTGCCTCCGTGGGCAGGGACGAAGAGTCGACCGCTGCTTGGAGATGATCTACAAATTGTGTAAAGCTCTCACTTTCACTTTGCTTTGTTGAGGACCATGGTGATGGTCTGGCAACAACTCTACAGGCTGTGCGAATGGCTTTTCTGGCCGCACGAGTAGTTGTCATAACTTCATGGGCCCGCAGGCCATGGGCCTGCGCCTGGGGGGTGATCATTGTTGGATCTGCACCCATTAACCGCTGCAGGCTGGAGCCGTGTAATGGATGATCTGCACCAGTTACTTGGGCTAAACACTTTGTACAGTTGTCTTCCCATTCTTGTTTGAAAACGATCATCCCTGCTCCATCAAAGATTAGCCTACAAGTTTGTTTTATATCGAACGGGAGCAGATCGTCCCCCCCGAAGATACCATCTATGAGGGTCGAGACCATGGCAGAATTAATCCCTTTATCTGCAATTGCTTTAACAATCGTTTGCACATCCTTAGATTTTATCGGCGAGTGGACCCTCTGTCCCCCCTCCGTCACCCGGACCGGGAACGCTAGCGTGGCCGATGGGGCCCAGTCGGCACATGCGATCTTTATTTCCTTCCAGTCCGTGAGAGGGGTTTCTCCCCTTCGTGGTTTTTCTTTAATTCGAATGGGAATATTTTGGCTCTTAGCTCTGTTTACCTTCATTTCCTCCTTCCTTAAGTTTGAATCAGTTGTGACCCACTCGTCCTGACTAGTGTCTGATCCGGAGTCGGAACTCCACTGACTGGTCACTTCCGGGCTCCGGTACTTTCTCGTTGGGCTCCGGCCCCGCCTACTTCCGTCCCGCCTACTTCCGTTGCGGGCGGGCTGTTCCCCCCCTCCTTGGCTCGCCCCGCCTCCTACTCACAGAGGCGTTTTGTGAAATGGCCGCTCTGATCGGTTCTCAGCGCCTCACTCGGGCCTCCCTCACCTGTCCAGTCACCCGAACCACCTTTCTCCTCCTTGTTCTCCTCCCCCTCTTGTTTATCTAACGGTTCCTGTCTGTTCCCGCCAGGAGCATCCTCACCCCGCCCTTCCCCTTGTGGCTCAGCGCCATTTTGGGGGGCATAGGGCGGTGGCCTGACCCAGGTGTCTCCATGGTCTGACTTCTTTTCGATATTTCTGGCTTCCTCAGCTAGCTCGCCCCAAACAGATTTCGGCTGTTTTTGCTCCTCTGTAAGTGGGACGGGGTTCAGGGATTGAGGGGATGTATCACCCTCTTGCAGATCTTTAGGCTCAGCAGAATCGCCATCATCTGGGGAGTGCAAAGTCTGTGCGGTTGCCCCAACTCCCATTTTCGGGGTGGCCAACAAACAGTCCTTTACCGCCACCCAGGTCTCCTGCTCTTTTCTAGATTTCTGCAAGGCTTGTACAACTTTTCCCCAAGCCTTAAGGTTTTTCCCACAACCTGAAGGCATCGTCTCCTCGGCTAACACCTTGGTACATTTGTCCCACGCATCAGGGTGGAGAATACCCACCGACCGGTCTATAACCTTAATTTTTAAAAGCCTCGCAACAGCGAGAGTAAAATCTTTTGGCTTACAATCAATCCCCCAATATTTATGTAATTGCGATACGACCTTCACAAGCGCTTCCATCCTCCTTGTTGCTCTGGTAGCGTCCTCCCCGCCGGGCTGGTCCTGCCGCTCCGGCCGCCGTTCACCCGTCCAGGCCATGATTCCCGGGTTTCGGCACCACTTGTTGCCGTTCAGGCGGCGCGGCGACCTGGTTCAGGAACGGCACGGCGACCACCCCCAGGCCGCTCGGGCCATCAGCTCACTGACACCAGTGTGGTGGACGGCAAATGGCGTTTATTGATGGGTAACAAGGTGTTATATAGCTAAGGGTTACAGCGTCACATCCGTCTGCTTACATCATAAAATAACACTATTGGCTATTAGGGGACCTATCTTTCCGTACAGCGCGGTATCTTCTGGCTGCTGGACCCTAACTGTCTGCAACAGCAGTCTGAGCTTGCACACACTGGATTTCACAGCAGCAGTAGAGCTGTGCTTGGGTGAGTGAGCGTGAGGAAGAGAGGAGCGGGGCTCCTGCTGCTGCTCCTACTTTCTATAACGTGGACAACTTGAGGGCATCTCTTTTGATCATGTGCTGTCGATCTGCCTTAGCTTTGTCTGAGCAACTTGCTGCTGAGGAGATGGGACGTCTGTGGGGTTGTTCAGGCTGTTGGTGGTTGCGAGTTCACTGTGTGCAGCAGCTTCTCTTGTGTGGAGAGCCCAAGAGCTCCACTTGCTTTGGACGTGCACAGGTGCAGCTGGCAGTTTCTGCAAAGGCATGGGCCCCCTTTGGAAGGAATGGCCAGAAGAATGGCTCAGCATGGGCTCTTTCCCTTGGGGCAGGTGGTGTGAGGAGCCAGGTGCAAATGCTTGCTGAGCAGGAGGTGTGTGAGCGTTTTCTTGTGCTTGGGGTGCCTGAAGAGAGGGCAGTTTGGGCCAAAGCTGCTCTCCTGCTTTCCCCTGCCCATGGTGGTCCTGCAGGGCAGGTGCTGCTGGTGCTTTGCTTCCAAGGCCCAGTGTATCCCTGTGTTCCAGATTGCTGGAAGGAGTGAGCATCATGCCCCGCTCAGGACACTTGGGGTTCTTTCAGGATCTGAGGCTGCCCTCTTGGTCTGTCTCTCGAAGCAAGAGCCATGCAGAGATGTGGCAGAAGCAGGGCATCTTCTTTGGGAGAAGCTGAAGAGAGGGCTAAAGCAGTGGAGCAGGACTGGGGCGAGCATGTGCGTGAGGGCTGGTCCCTGCAGGTGGTCATTGGCCGCGATGAGCCAGGCTGTTGGGCGCACTCAGCTGCTCCCCTTGTGCAGCGCGACTCTCGCTGGGCCTGGCACTGCTGCCTTCTGGCTCACGTGCCAATAACCTCCTTGTCTTCGTCCTTGCTTGTCCCATTTTGTCAGGAACCATACACTTATTCCCTACAGAAGCAAGAAATTCCACTGCCTGTCCTTGGAATGGATACACATTGCTACAAAAGAACAATTGTTCTTTTACAGGCCTTGGAGACTCCCTTCCTTTCCAGAGAGCAATGCCTGGTCTCCTGAGGATGAGCTTGTCCTCTCTCGGCACTGCTTGAGTGCAGGCATTTAGAAGGGGAGCACCTGAGTGTGGAGCAGAGCTGCGATCCCTGCTGTCACGCAATACCAAAACAATGATACAGGAATATATATTTAACAACAATAAAAACAGAACAATATAATAAACAATAATAACAACAATAATAAAAACAATATCAATAAAACTAACAACAAGAATATCAACAGTATCAACAAGAACAAATACTACTATGAAAGATTATTCAGGGACATCCAAAGGGGTTATGGCCGCAGACCCTGGGCCCAGCGGTTCCTGGCAGCAGCCAGAGTGAAGGGGAGCTTGGCCTGCAAGGGAAAAGGACGCATCAGCAGGGCCGAGGAGCGGCTCGGGGGCTCCCATGGAGCAGAGGCTCTTTGGCGGCTGCGCGGGCTCTTTGGCAGCAGCGCTGCCGTCATTGGTGCCCTGGCAGAGGCTTGGCGTGACCAGCGCAGCCCAGAGGCCGGCAGAGGGGCTGAGGCAGCAGGTGCCCAGGCCTTGGGCGCTCCTGCGCCCTGTGCAGCTCTGCCCCAGCACCCAGGCCTGCCAGAGCTCCCTGCCACCTCTGCCACAAGCCCTGCGGCTGCTCTCGCAGAGCCAGGTGCCAGCTGTCCCCGCACAGCCTCTGCCTGCGCACACAGTACCTGACTGCTGCACCCCGAGCTCTCCCAGTCCATATCCTCAGCTTCACCATTATCCATTTTTTTCAGTTTCCAGGAACTGCAAGAGAAAATAAGTCATTGTCATTTGCAGCTCTGAGAGCAGCGGTCTCTGTGCCAGGAGCCTCTTGGCGTCTCTGTGCGTGGGAGTGGTGGGGCACAGAGCAGGCAGTATTAGGCCTGCCTGCAGCAGCCTCCTTGCCCCCGGCAGACCCATTGCCATGCAGGGAGCCCAGTGCCATGTGGAGCAGAGAAAAGGGCAATGTGAGAGGTGAGCGCCAAGTGTCATGCGGTGGCTTTGGGGCGTCCCCTGGGAGGCATCACGCAGGCTGCCCTGCAGCCCCGCAGCTCCCCTGCATCTTGTGGGCACCACGGGTGGCCCCTGGTGCTGCGCGGCCCTGCTGCTCACCTGGCCTTGCTGCTGCGTGGCCAGCACTGGGGCCACTGTGATGCGCAGCCCTGGGAAGCTTCCGTGTTCCCGTGGCGATAACTGCCCCTCTGGGATGTTCCAGTGCTCCGTGGGGGGAGGAGGGCAGCGGCAGGGGCCAGGGGGGCCGCCGTGAGGAAGGGTCTGCGTGTGCTGGACTCCCCCTAGAACTGATGAGCCTGGTAGCAGAGAGCAGTGCGTGGCCTTGGGCTTGCTGGGTGCCAAGGAGGTCTCCTCACGCAGCCCCATGGTGCTGCTGGTGGCTGCCTGCCCAGAGGCCGGGCTCCACGTGGGGCTCTGCTTCCAGCCCTACAAACAGCGTTGGAGGCCTTGATGTGTCCTCCGTGCTCCCGTCCTGCCTTTACAGTCCGATGGACTCGACAAAGTTTTGTTTTCTATGATTGAGACATGTTCCTAGGCAATGCAGCGAGTGCAAAGGGCAGTTGTGCCCTGGGGCCAGGTGTGCATGTCCTCAACAGAGCCCTTGTGAGTTGGTGGTGGCCTGGGAGCCCCTGGTGCTGCTGGGCTCCTTCTCTTGTCCTGCCGCGCACCTTGCAGGCGCCATGTGCTGTGGCTGAGAGCAGCCTTGGTGCGGCTCCTGCACTGCTGCCCCTGCCACGGCTTCCTAGGGCTGCAGAGGGCAGAGCAGGCACAAATGTGCCCTCAGCAGCAGCAGGGATCTGCAGCTGCTGCAGCTCTGCCCAGCACTGGGCTACAGTTGTCACTTGCTAATGGAGGTGAATTTCCAGCTCTTGGGTAAGGATGGGAATTCCAGGGCAGATGGAGCAGAGATCTCCCCGGTGCTGTCAGGTCTAGCCCTCACAGTGAGGAAATCCCTCCAAAAGCAATCAGTGCAACCCCTGCCACCAAAGTGCTGGAGCCCAGAGGAGCATCTTGCTGTTGGCTAACCTTGCTTGCTGGCATGCCGCAGTGCCCCTGCGAGGCAGAGCGCAGCTGCTGGGAAGGGGCTGGTGCCAGAGGTACGCGGAGGGCTCTGGGTGGCTCCCAAGCAGCCACAGGGCTGGTGGCACGGGGAATTGCCGGCAGGCATTTGTCTGCTGCCCTGGGAATGCTGGAGGGGAAGTGTGAAGCAGAGCAGTGTTCCCTGCAGGGAGGTGCGAGCAGAGGGCTGGGCAGCCAGCTCAGCCCCGTGGCTGTGAGGGCAAGTGCTGGGAGCCCCCTTGCCTGTGCGCATGACACCTGCAGAGCCCAGGCGTGCGCAGTGCCCCCGGCGGCAGGAAAGGCGCTGGGAAGCCCTTTCCCCATGCAGGCTGCTTGCAGAGAAGCCGCGGCTCGTCTGCCTCGCGCCTGGGCCACCAGTGCTGTCTTGGACAGTCCCCTCTCTGGGAAGGTGTTTTGCAGCTGCTTGAAGGGACAGGCTGCCTGGAATCCTGCTGACCCCTGGAGGGGAAGGGGTCTCGCCTGCTTCCTGGCCTCCATTCGGAGTGAATTTTTCAACACAAGGTCTGGTTGTGAGTGGTTGGGGTGAATGGAGGGGCTCCTGCACGCCTTTGGGTGTGCTCTGTGCATCCTGCTCAGAGCTTCGTGACATGGATAGGAACAGGTGAGGTGAATGTTCCCCTTTGCAGCCCCAGCTCCTCTTGCCCCATGGTGCAGGCAGTGGCCAGAGAGCGCAGAGAAGGACCTGGGGTGCACAACAAGTTGAACCAGAGCCAGCAATGTGTCCTTGTGGCTGAGACGGCCCTTGCTGCCTTGGGCTGCAGTAGGAAGAGCATTGGGAGGGGGTCGAAGGAGGGGATCCTGCCCCTCCTCAGGCCCTGGGGACGCCACATGTGCCGGGCTGCGACCAGCTGTTTGTTCCCCAGGACAGGAGGGACATGGAGCTACTGGGAAGAGTGCAGCATAGGGCTCTGGAGATGATGAGGGGACTGGAGCGTCTTTGCTGTGGGAAAAGTGGTTTGAGGAATTTAAGTAAGGGAGATGAATTACCTTAGGCTTGAAGAGAAAAGTATGTTTTTGGCAGTGACTGTGTGCAATGTTTGGGTGTTAGGGATGGCTTTTAATCAGGGTAATGTTGCTAGGGGAAATGTGTGAGTAGCCGTGGTGCCTGTGCTGGGAAGGGATGAAAGGAAGCAGGGGCAATATTTGGAGGCTTCGCTAAGCATGCAATGGCTAGTGATTTTAGCTGTGAGGCCTGTCTTTTGTGGGAGGTGATTGAGCAGGGTGACCGTGCTGGTAGCAAGGTGTGAGAAGTGTGGTGTAATGGTTGGGAGGGAATGAAGCAGAGCAAGCAGGTGTTGTGAGGCTGCCCTCCTCATAGAGAGTGAAGGCTTTGTTCTGTCAGTCATTTACATGTAAATCCCCCTTGCCGGTGCACATGTGCAGCATGAACAAAGAAATGTGTGAATGAAGCATGCAGCTTCCCGAATGCATGAATGAAGCATGCAGCAACATGAATGAAGGACAGCATGAATGAAGGACTACCATCTCTACATGTGCTTTGGTGAAATCCTGGCTCCAGAAATGACTTCTCAAGCAGACTCTCTTAAGCAACTCTGTGGAGAGGGGTTTGGCATGTCTGCTTGACAACAGGTCAAGCAGGAGGCAGCAATGTGCCCTTGTGTCAAGGATGGCCAGAGGGATGCTGGCCTGCACGAGGAGGAGTGTTGGCAGCAGGTGGAGGGGGCTGATCGGGCCCCTCTCCTCAGCTCTGCTCAGGCCACACCTGGACTCTTGTGTGCAGAAATATTGTGGGCTGCCCAGGACAAGAGGGATGTGGAACTTGCAGAGTGTGACCAGCTTAGTGCCACAAAGATGATGAAGGAACTGGAGCGTCTATCTTATGAGGAAAGAGTAAGCGATTTGGGCCTGTTTATCCTGGAAAAGACAAGAGTGAGAGGGGAACTTATCAAGAGGTACAAACAGCTGAGGGGAGGATGTAAAAAGGACAGGGCCAAACTCTTCTCGGTGGCACCCAGCAATAGCCCAAGGGCTAAAGAGTACAAATTGCAACACAATTTCAATGGGCACAAATTGCAACACACATTCAATGTGCATATGAGGAAGAGCTTTTTGACAGTTAGGGTGACGGAGCACTGGAAGCGAGTGTCCAGCGAGGTTGTGCAGGCTCCCTCTTTGGAGCTCTTCCAAAGCCTCCTGGGTGTGATCCTGTGCAACGCGCTGTAGGAGTCCCTGCTTGTGCAGGAGGGGGTTGGACTGATGATCGCGAGAGGTCCCTTCCAAAGTCAACCCCTGTGTGACTGTGTGACCCAAGGCGGCAGTGATGTTGGAAGGGCAGCAGTGGGGTTTTGTCAGGCCATAAGGCCTCTTCTCTTGTGGCACCGAGTTGTCACCATGAGCAGCTGGCAGATGGCCCTGCAGACGGCAGAGGGACAGAGCAGCCTCCATCGTGGTCCCCAGCACGGGGCGCTTCCTGGTCCCCAGCCCATTGCTGCACCAGCTGCCTCCAGGGACACTGCCTCCGTGACGCGGTCCCTGAGCGTGTCCCAGCCCTGCTGGACCCTGTGTCCCCAGAGGCTTGTGGAGTTCGGCCCTGCATCTCCAGGCCCCGTGTCCCTGGGGCGCGACAGCTTCCCTTTGCCTGTGGCTGGGCCCTGCGGGGACACGTTGTGTGCGCCACCCGGAGAGTTGAGAGCTGCCCCGCGGTGGGGCTGGGCTTCTTCCCCTTTGCGAATCCCCAGGGCCACGTGTGAATGGAAGTGCCGGAAGGAATTTTTTGCTGTCGCTCTCCTGAGTCTGGTGCACACAGGGCTCCAGACAGAGACGTGCGGTAGGGATGCCTTTTGTGCCTGAGCTCGCTTGGAAAAAAAAGCAACATTTGAACAATGATACAGGAGTATGTATTTTAAAAAGACAAAAAAGAATAACAATAACAACAATAATGACAACAATAACAATAAGAATAAACAACACATATTAAAAATATAAACAATATCAACAACTAAGAACTGCTGTGACACTACAGAGAAAAAAATTCACAAAAGAGTCTGGGGCTGGAGTCCTCATGCCCAGCGCTTCCTGGTAGCAGCCAGAGTGAAGGGGAGCTTGGTCTGCAAGGGAAAAGGAGGCATCAGCAGGGCCGAGGAGCGGCTCGGGGGCTCCCGTGGAGCAGAGGCTCTTTGGCGGCTGCGCGGGCTCTTTGGCAGCAGCGCTGCCGTCATTGGTGCCCTGGCAGAGGCTTGGCGTGGCCAGCGCAGCCCAGAGGCCGGCAGAGGGGCTGAGGCAGCAGGTGCCCAGGCCTTGGGCGCTCCTGCGCCCTGTGCAGCTCTGCCCCGGCGCCGCGGCCCGCCAGAGCGCCCGCACACCTGGGCCAGGCTCCCGCGCGGCTGCTCCCCAAAGGCAGCGCGGAGCAGCGCCAAGGGGCCGGGCACAGCCCCAGCTCTGCCGTGCAGCCGGCAGCAGGGACCATACCTGGGGGCTGCAGCTGGAGCTCTCCCAATCCATGGGCTCCTCCGTGCTGCAGCCGACCAGGCCGCTGTTCCCCACGGTCTGGAAGAGAGAGCAGGAACCCTTGGTAGGGACAGTGCATGGGGAAAAGGAAGGACAAGCACATCCAGGGGCTCCTGAGGTCGTACCTGGCTGCTGCCATAGGTGAGCCACTCCATAGGCTCAGGCTGGTTTCCTAGATGTCCCCGATTCATATGCAGAGACTGCAAGAGAGAAGGAGCTGCTTACAGGGCAGATCCCAGAGCTGGGAGATTCTGGTCCGAGGCGGAAGCAGGAAAGTGGGAAGGGGCCGGCCCCAGACCCAGCTGTACCCGTGCACCTGGCTGCAGTGCTAAGACCTGCAGGCCACAGAAGGAGCTCTCCTTCTGCCACTCCATAGGCTGCTCCTCACTTGTGCAGCCGACCGGGTTATGGATGCTAGGAGTCTGGAAGAGAGCAGGAGAGCTTGTGGGAATGGTCATGGTGGCAGATCTGGCTCTGTGCACGGGGCCTCGTGTCCCCCGCGTGCGCGGGGCAGGCCATGCACAGAGCCAGGGCACCAGGCTCAGGCAGCAGCCCCCGAGGCCTTGGCCGCTCCTGGCCCTGGCGCAGCTCTGCCCCAGCACCCAGGCCTGCCAGAGCTCCCTGCCACCTCTGCCACCAGCCCTGCGGCTGCTCTCGCAGAGCCAAGCGCCAGCTGTCCCCGCACAGCCTCTGCTTGCATGCACAGTACCTGCACTGAGCTCTCCCAATCCATTTCGTCAACTTCAGCATTAGCCATTTTTTTCATTCTCCTGAGTCTGCAACGGAATGGAATTGTTTACATTTGCAGCCATGAGCACCAAGTGTCGTGCGGTGGCTTTGGAGCCTCCCCTGGGAGGCATCGCGCAGGCTGCCCTGGAGCCCCGCAGCTCCCCTGCATCTTGTGGGCACCACGGGTGGCCCCTGGTGCTGCGCGGCCCTGCTGCTCACCTGGCCTTGCTGCTGCGTGGCCAGCACTGGGGCCACTGTGATGCGCAGCCCTGGGAAGCATCCGTGTTCCCGTGGCGATAACTGCCCCTCTGGGATGTTCCAGTGCTCCATGGCGGGAGGAGGGCAGCGGCAGGGGCCAGGGGTGGCCGCCGTGAGGAAGGGTCTGCGTGTGCTGGACTCCCCCTGCACTGCTGAGCCTGGCAGCAGAGAGCAGTGCGTGGCCTTGGGCTTCCTGGGTGCCAAGGAGGGCTCCTCACGCAGCCCCATTGTGCTGCTGGCGGCTGCCTGCCCAGAGGCCGGACTCCACTTGGGGCTCTGCTTCCACCCCTGCAAGCAGCCTTGGATGCCTTGATCTTTCTTCACTGCTCCACTCCTGCCCTTACAGCCTGATGGACTTGAGAAAGTTTTGTTGTCCATGGTTGAGACGTGTTCCTTGGTAGTGTGTGCCTGTTGTGACTTTTTCAGATGTTAACTGATTGTTACTGATTGAACTGATTGTTCAGATGTTAACTTTTTCAGATGTGTTTACTCACCCCTTCCATATGTATTGGTGGAGGGAGGAGGTTGAATAGTTCAGGTGGATTAGCCTTGGCCTGGGGAAAATTGTAGCTGTTTCCATTTTCATATAATGCGTGGGTTTTGGGGAGAGCTTTTTAGTAGAGTAATGCTGCTACGGGGAATGTGTGAATA
Source organism: Tinamus guttatus (assembly GCF_059628265.1). Lineage (NCBI taxonomy): Eukaryota > Metazoa > Chordata > Aves > Tinamiformes > Tinamidae > Tinamus > Tinamus guttatus. Next base: position 379,451 of record NW_028288767.1, on the reverse strand, counting down.
GCCGTAGTGCCTGTGCTGGGAAGGGTTGCAAGGAAGCAAGGGCAGTATTTGGGTGCTTCCCTAAGCATGCAGCGGCTAGTGATTTTTGCTTTGAGGCCTGTATTTTGTGGAGGGGAAAGAGCAGGGTGAGCATGCTAGTAACAAGGTGTGAGAAGTGTGGTGTAATGGTTGGGAGGGAATGAAGCAGAGCAAGCAGGTGTTGTGAGGCTGCTCTCCTCATAGAGAGTGAAACTTTTGTTCTGTAGCCATGATGCCTGGGACACGATTAAGCAGAATGACACTCTAAGTAGCAAACGCTAAGCAGACATGCTATAAGAATCAAAAGGAAGAAAGAGAGGAGAATGAAAGAAAGGACAGATATGGGCCTGGGTTGCCTTGGGAAATATGTGGTGGTCTTGGTGTGTGAGATGAAAGGCTTGTGATGCCTGTTTCCTGGGGAAGATACGTGAGTAATGTAACAGTCCTATATGTAAATGTAGGACTAGCAATATGCTAGACTCTCTCCATGCGTCTCTGAGCAAGTGCCCAGCAGCTATCCCTGTCCCTAGCAAGCAATCTCCAGTACTGCAGATGGGCCGTGTGTGGGTGAGGTCCTCCCCTCATGTACCCAGCCAGAAATCCCAGCTTCCCATCCCACCCTGGATGGGCACTTGCCTTCAGGAGCTTCCTCTGCACCCATCTCTCCAGCCTGTCCAGGGCTCTCAGAAGGGCAGCCCAGAGCTCTGCTGTAGCAGCCATTCCTCCCACTTGTACATCACCATCCCCCTCGTGCAGGGGAAAACCCTCCAAAAGCAAGCAGTGCAATCCCTACACCAAAGTGCTGGAGCCGAGAGGGGCATCTTGCTGCTGGCCAAGCTTGCTTGCTGGCATGCCGCAAGGGGCTGCTGCTGGACAGAGAAACCTTCATCCTGGTCCCCAGATCTTGGCATCTCTCATGCCAACAGAAATGTTCTTCGCATCTCTGACATAGCAAGCTCAGGAGCTGACATAGCAAGCTCAGAAACAAGAACCCTGCTTTGCCAGCATCACCTTTTTCTAATTAAAGACCAAACTTGGTAAATATATTTTAGGTGATTGACTTTCTCAAGGAAAACCTGTCCTGGACTTGCTGAAGCCAAGGTGCCCTCTCCCATGATTCTGTTGGTGCTGGAAGTGCGATTGCAGGTTGAGTGTTTGGCTCCAGGTTTATCTGGGGCGATGGGCCAGGGATTATAGACCAAAGGGGATTTAACCTCCTCTCCCTCTGCCTTCCCCTTCCCCAAACACAGTCTTAGAATACAGAATTGGGATTGTGTCAAACCCTGGTTGCTTTGGCTCCAGCAGCAGTTTAGCAGCACCCGAAGAGTTAATTTATGACGTGAGAGTTTGGCCATGTGTGGAGAGGCCACTTGGCTTTTAGCAGAGGATCTCTAAGTCGTGCGCCTGTTCCTGTGCTGCTCACGGCGGCATCGGGGAGGCCGGTGCGCAGGGCAGGAGCTGCTCCCTGGCGACAGGGGGACAGGAACATTGTGCCCTGGGCACCTGTGCAGAGCAGGGGGGTCATTTCTCCCCTTCAGAAGCAGCTTGGGAAACAGCCAGATACAGGAATGGAAAGTAGGTTTTTGTGGACTTCCCCACTAATGAGTAAATTCCCAAGAGCTGAGTGCCTAGCTCTAGGTTAGGGGATCAAGTGCAGCACGGGCAGGTACCAGGACACGTAGCCTCTCTTCCCCCGCACACCTCAGCCCCAGCCCAGCGCCCTCCTGCCAGCAGCCCGTGTGCTTGCGGTGCGCTCCGCGAGCCGCCGTGCCGGCCTCTTGTGCAAGCGCTGTGGTCTCCAGGGCCTCCGCTCCAAGGAGCCCCATCTCTACTGAAGCCATGGATGAGAAGCCCTGTGTCCCTGTCCATGTGGACGTCCATGGGAAGCTGTTGCTGTCCTTGGACAGCACAGGGACACACTGCCCTCACCAAACAGAGTCCCCACAGGGGGCCGCAGCACCCGCTCCCCACAGCCTCTGCAAGGGGCAGTGTGGGGCTGCTGGAGCAGCGCAGCAAGGTGTGCGGCCAAACGCACCCGTCTGCCAGCCAAGGCAGGCGCCCTCACGCAGCGCCTCTCTGCAGGAGCACCGGGGCATGGCCTGGTACCAACTGCCGCCACCATGGCCAGGCCAAGCCCGGGACGGAGCTGCCGCTCCTTCCTTGCCATCCATTTCACTTGGGGGGTTTTGGTGAGCTGTCAGTCCAAAGCAAAGCACATGTAAATGCTTTTTGTTGAGCTTAAGAATTTACCTGTAAAGTTCCTGATTCCTTGCAGTTAAAAGAGACAGGTTATTAACCACAAAAGCAGCATTTCTATCCAAAACACTACCAGGGTCTTATGCAGCCCGGAGTGGCGGGAGCTGCTGCAGCGCTAACCCACTCCTAGCGTCCAAAGCAGAGCTGGGATGGGTCCAGTGTTGCCTTAAACTGCAGCTGTCCCATTTGGAGAAGGAGGTGGAGATACTTAGGATGTTCACCAAAAAACAGAGCTGGTGAAAGTTAAGAAATGATGTATAATGTGCTGTTTTGGGTGGAGGAAAGAGTCTTGTGGGAGATTGAAGGGGGATGATCCAGTGCAGGAGAGATGATAGGGTGTTACTGGATTGAGTGCAGGTAAGGGCCTCTGAGAAGATTAGAGCGCTGGAGCCTCTCTCATACGAGGGAAAGCTGAGTGAAAAGAGGATGGAGGAGAGTCTTATCAATGTGTTTAAGCATCCAATGGGAGGCTGTGGTAAGGTCCGTGCTGCATTATTTTCTTCTTCTTCCCATTTTCTTCTTCCCCTTTGGGCTATTGTGAAGGGAAGTCCTAGAGGTACCTTTCTGCTGGCCCTCCCCTACCCCTGGTGTCTGAAATCCTGGCCCTCCACACACACACGTGCAGTGGGGATGCTTTCTGTGCCTAAGCTCGCTGGGAAGGAACACGCAGCACTTAAACAATGATACAGGAATATATATATATATATGTAAACAACAACAACAACAGTAACAATAACAATAACTATAACAATAACAATAACAATAAAAAGAATAACAATAACAACAACACTATCAATAAAAGTAACACAACAATATCAACAACAATATAAACCATATCAATAATAAAAAAATACTACTCTAACACGCTACAGAGGAAAATCTACACAACTATCTAAGGTCGGAGTCCTCGGGCCGGGCGCTTCCTGGCAGCAGTCAGGGTGAAAGGCACCGTGGTCTGCAAGGGAAAAGGAGGCATCAGCAGGGCCAAGGAGCGGCTCGGGGGCTCCCGTGGAGCAGAGGCTCCTTGGCGGCTGCGCGGGCTCTTTGACAGCAGCGCTGCTGTCATTGGTGCCCTGGCAGAGGCTTGGCGTGGCCAGCGCAGCCCAGAGGCCGGCAGAGGGGCTGAGGCAGCAGGTGCCCAGGCCTTGGGCGCTCCTGCGCCCTGTGCAGCTCTGCCCCGGCGCCGTGGCCCGCCAGAGCGCCCGCACACCTGGGCCAGGCTCCCGCGCGGCTGCTCCCCAAAGGCAGCGCGGAGCAGCGCCAAGGGGCCGGGCACAGCCCCGGCTCTGCCCGTGCAGCCGGCAGCAGGGACCATACCTGGGGGCTGCAGCTGGAGCTCTCCCATTCCATGGGTTCTTCTTGGCTAGAGCCGCCCAGGCCATTGGTGTCCATCCCCTGAAAGAGCAGGGGACCTTGGTGGGAACGGTGCATGGGGAAGAGGAAGGACAAGCACATCTAGCAGTTGCGGTTCTATACCTGACTGCTGCCATAATTTAGCCATTCCATGGGCTCAGGAGTGTTGGATGCAGCTCCCCCATCCGTGCAGGGAGTCTGCAAAAGAGAAGGAGGCGTTTGCAGGGCAGGTCCCAGAGCCAGGAAGCTCTGGCCCCAGGGCCGCTCTTCCTGCAGCGGGAAGTCGGACAGTGGGAAGGGGCCGAGCCCAACCCCAGCTCTCCTCATAGAGCCTGCAGCCGGGCAATACCTGGAGGCTGTAGCACGAGCTTTCCCAATCCATTGGTTCTGCATTTTGGATGCAAGCATTCATGAACTGGGTGCCAAGAGTCTGGAAGAGAACAGGAGACTTTGCGGGGGACGGTGATGGTGTCAGCGCTGGCTCTGTGCGCGGGGCCTCGTGTCCCCTGCGTGCGCGGGGCAGGCGGTGCACAGAGCCAGGGCGCCAGGCTCAGGCAGCAGCCCCCGAGGCCTTGGCCGCTCCTGGCCCTGGCGCAGCTCTGCCCCAGCACCCAGGCCTGCCAGAGCTCCCTGCCACCTCTGCCACCAGCCCTGCGGCTGCTCTCGCAGAGCCAAACGCCAGCCGTCCCCGCACAGCCTCTGCCTGCGCGCACAGTACCTGCACTGAGCTCTCCCATTCCATTTCTTCGACTTCACATTTATCCATTTTTTTCACTGTCCTGAGTCTGCAACGGAATGGAATTGTTTACATTTGCAGCCATGAGAGCAGGGATCTCTGTCCCAGGAGCCTCTTGGCATCTCCATGTGCGGGAGCAGTGGGGCACAGAGCAGGAAGTGCTGGGCCAGCCTGCATCAGTCCCCTTGCCTCCAGCAGGCCCTTTGGCAGGTAGGCGGGGAGCCCAGTGCCAAGTGGAGGAGAGGAAAGGGCAATGTGAGAGGTGTGAGTGCCAGGTGTCGCGCGGTGGCTTTGGGGCCTCCCCCGGAAGGCATCGCGCAGGCTGCCCTGCAGCCCCGCAGCTCCCCTGCATCTTGTGGGCACCACGGGTGGCCCCTGGTGCTGCGCGGCCCTGCTGCTCACCTGGCCTTGCTGCTGCGTGGCCAGCACTGGGGCCACTGTGATGCGCAGCCCTGGGAAGCATCCGTGTTCCCGTGGTGATAACTGCCCCCCTGGGATGTTCCACTGCTGCGTGGGGGGAGGAGGGCAGTAGCAGGGCCAGGGGGGCCGCCGTGAGGAAGGGTCTGCGTGTGCTGGACTCCCCCTGGCACTGCTGAGCCTGGCAGCAGAGAGCAGTGCGTGGCCTTGGGCTTGCTGGGTGCCAAGGAGGGCTCCTCACGCAGCCCCATGGCGCTGCTGGTGGCTGCCTGCCCAGAGGCCGGACTCCACTTGGGGCTCTGCTTCCACCCCTGCAAGCAGCCTTGGATGCCTTGATCTTTCTTTCCTGATCCCCTCCTGCCCTTACAGCCTGATGTAATTGAGAAAGTTTTGTTGTCCATGGTTGAGACGTGTTGCTTGGTAGTGTGTGCCTGTTGTGACTTTTTCAGATGTTAACCCTTTACTCACCCCTTCCATATGTATTGTTGGAGGGAGGAGGTTGAATAGTACAGGTGGATTAGCCTGGGCCTGGGGAAAAATGTAGCTGTTGCCATTTTCATATAATGCGTGGGTTTTGGGGAGAGCTTTTTAGTAGAGTAATGCTGCTACGGGGAATGTGTGAATAGCCGTAGTGCCTGTGCTGGGAAGGGATGCAAGGAAGCAAGGGCAGTATTTGGGTGCTTCCCTAAGCATGCAGCGGCTGGTGATTTTTGCTTTGAGGCCTGTATTTTGTGGAGGGGAAAGAGCAGGGTGAGCATGCTAGTAGCAAGGTGTGAGAAGTGTGGTGTAATGGTTGGGAGGGAATGAAGCAGAGCAAGCAGGTGTTGTGAGGCTGCCCTCCTCATAGAGAGTGAAACTTTTGTTCTGACGTCATGCTGCCTGGGACACAATTAAGCAGAATGACACTCTAAGTAGCAAACGCTAAGCAGACATGCTATAAGAATCAAAAGGAAGAAAGAGAGGAGAATGAAAGAAAGGACAGATATGGGCCTGGGTTGCCTTGGGAAATATGTGGTGGTCTTGGTGTGTGAGATGAAAGGCTTGTGATGCCTGTTTCCTGGGGAAGATACGTGAGTAATGTAACAGTCCTATATGTAAATGTAGGACTAGCAATATGCTAGACTCTCTCCATGCGTCTCTGAGCAAGTGCCCAGCAGCTATCCCTGTCCCTAGCAAGCAATCTCCAGTACTCCAGATGGGCCGTGTGTGGGTGAGGTCCTCCCCTCATGTACCCAGCCAGAAATCCCAGCTTCCCATCCCACCCTGGATGGGCACTTGCCTTCAGGAGCTTCCTCTGCACCCATCTCTCCAGCCTGTCCAGGGCTCTCAGAAGGGCAGCCCAGAGCTCTGCTGTAGCAGCCATTCCTCCCACTTGTACATCACCACCCCCTCGTGCAGGGGAAAACCCTCCAAAAGCAAGCAGCGCAATCCCTACACCAAAGTGCTGGAGCCGAGAGGGGCATCTTGCTGCTGGCCAAGCTTGCTTGCTGGCATGCCGCAAGGGGCTGCTGCTGGACAGAGAAACCTCCATCCTGGTCCCCAGATCTTGGCATCTCTCATGCCAACAGAAATGTTCTTCGCATCTCTGACATAGCAAGCTCAGAAACAAGAACCCTGCTTCGCCAGCATCACCTTTTTCTAATTAAAGCCCAAACTTGGTAAATATATTTTAGGTGATTGACTTTCTCAAGGAAAACCTGTGCTGGGCTTGCTGAAGCCAAGGTGCCCTCTCCCATGATTCTGTTGGTGCTGGAAGTGCGATTGCAGGTTGAGTGTTTGGCTCCAGGTTTATCTGGGGCGATGGGCCAGGGATTATAGACCAAAGGGGATTTAACCTCCTCTCCCTCTGCCTTCCCCTTCCCCAAACACAGTCTTAGAATACAGAATTGGGATTGTGTCAAACCCTGGTTGCTTTGGCTCCAGCAGCAGTTTAGCAGCACCCGAAGAGTTAATTTATGACGTGAGAGTTTGGCCATGTGTGGAGAGGCCACTTGGCTTTTAGCAGAGGATCTCTAAGCCGTGCGCCTATTCCTGTGCTGCTCACGGCGGCATCGGGGAGGCCGGTGCGCAGGGCAGGAGCTGCTCCCTGGCGACAGGGGGACAGGAACATTGTGCCCTGGGCACCTGTGCAGAGCAGGGGGGTCATTTCTCCCCTTCAGAAGCAGCTTGGGAAACAGCCAGATACAGGAATGGAAAGTAGGTTTTTGTGGACTTCCCCACTAATGAGTAAATTCCCAAGAGCTGAGTGCCTAGCTCTAGGTTAGGGGATCAAGTGCAGCACGGGCAGGTACCAGGACACGTAGCCTCTCTTCCCCCGCACACCTCAGCCCCAGCCCAGCGCCCTCCTGCCAGCAGCCCGTGTGCTTGCGGTGCGCTCCGCGAGCCGCCGTGCCGGCCTCTTGTGCAAGCGCTGTGGTCTCCAGGGCCTCCGCTCCAAGGAGCCCCATCTCTACTGAAGCCATGTGTCCCTGTCCATGTGGACGTCCATGGGAAGCTGTTGCTGTCCTTGGACAGCACAGGGACACGCTGCCCTCACCAAACAGAGTCCCCACAGGGGGCCGCAGCACCCGCTCCCCACAGCCTCTGCAAGGGGCAGTGTGGGGCTGCTGGAGCAGCGCAGCAAGGTGTGCGGCCAAACGCACCCGTCTGCCAGCCAAGGCAGGCGCCCTCGCGCAGCCCCTCTCTGCAGGAGCACCGGGGCATGGCCTGGTACCAACTGCCGCCACCATGGCCAGGCCAAGCCCGGGACGGAGCTGCCGCTCCTTCCTTGCCATCCATTTCACTTGGGGGGTTTTGGTGAGCTGTCAGTCCAAAGCAAAGCACATGTAAATGCTTTTTGTTGAGCTTAAGAATTTACCTGTAAAGTTCCTGATTCCTTGCAGTTAAAAGAGACAGGTTATTAACCACAAAAGCAGCATTTCTATCCAAAACACTACCAGGGTCTTATGCAGCCCGGAGTGGCGGGAGCTGCTGCAGCGCTAACCCACTCCTAGCGTCCAAAGCAGAGCTGGGATGGGTCCGGTGTTGCCTTAAACTGCAGCTGTCCCATTTGGAGAAGGAGGTGGAGATACTTAGGATGTTCACCAAAAAACAGAGCTGGTGAAAGTTAAGAAATGATGTATAATGTGCTGTTTTGGGTGGAGGAAAGAGTCTTGTGGGAGATTGAAGGGGGATGATCCAGTGCAGGAGAGATGATAGGGTGTTACTGGATTGAGTGCAGGTAAGGGCCTCTGAGAAGATTAGAGCGCTGGAGCCTCTCTCATACGAGGGAAAGCTGAGTGAAAAGAGGATGGAGGAGAGTCTTATCAATGTGTTTAAGCATCCAATGGGAGGCTGTGGTAAGGTCCGTGCTGCATTATTTTCTTCTTCTTCCCATTTTCTTCTTCCCCTTTGGGCTATTGTGAAGGGAAGTCCTAGAGGTACCTTTCTGCTGGCCCTCCCCTACCCCTGGTGTCTGAAATCCTGGCCCTCCACACACCCACGTGCAGTGGGGATGCTTTCTGTGCCTAAGCTCGCTGGGAAGGAACACGCAACACTTAAACAATGATACAGGAATATATATATATATATGTAAACAACAACAACAACAATAACAATAACAATAACTATAACAATAACAATAACAATAACAATAAAAAGAATAACAATAACAACAACACTATCAATAAAAGTAACACAACAATATCAACAACAATATAAACCATATCAATAATAAAAAAATACTACTCTAACACGCTACAGAGGAAAATCTACACAACTATCTAAGGTCGGAGTCCTCGGGCCGGGCGCTTCCTGGCAGCAGTCAGGGTGAAAGGCACCGTGGTCTGCAAGGGAAAAGGAGGCGTGAGCAGGGCCGAGGAGCGGCTCGGGGGCTCCCGTGGAGCAGAGGCTCTTTGGCGGCTGCGCGGGCTCTTTGGCAGCAGCGCTGCCGTCATTGGTGCCCTGGCAGAGGCTTGGCGTGGCCAGCGCAGCCCAGAGGCCGGCAGAGGGGCTGAGGCAGCAGGTGTCCAGGCCTTGGGCGCTCCTGCGCCCTGTGCAGCTCTGCCCCGGCGCCGCGGCCCGCCAGAGCGCCCGCACACCTGGGCCAGGCTCCCGCGCGGCTGCTCCCCAAAGGCAGCGCGGAGCAGCGCCAAGGGGCCGGGCACAGCCCCAGCTCTGCCCGTGCAGCCGGCAGCAGGGACCATACCTGGGGGCTGCAGCTGGAGCTCTCCCATTCCATGGGTTCTTCTTGGCTAGAGCCGCCCAGGCCATTGGTGTCCATCCCCTGAAAGAGCAGGGGACCTTGGTGGGAACGGTGCATGGGGAAGAGGAAGGACACGCACATCTAGCAGTTGCGGTTCTATACCTGACTGCTGCCATAATTTAGCCATTCCATGGGCTCAGGAGTGTTGGATGCAGCTCCCCCATCCGTGCAGGGAGTCTGCAAAAGAGAAGGAGGCGTTTGCAGGGCAGGTCCCAGAGCCAGGAAGCTCTGGCCCCAGGGCCGCTCTTCCTGCAGCGGGAAGTCGGACAGTGGGAAGGGGCCGAGCCCAACCCCAGCTCTCCTCATAGAGCCTGCAGCCGGGCAATACCTGGAGGCTGTAGCACGAGCTTTCCCAATCCATTGGTTCTGCATTTTGGATGCAAGCATTCATGAACTGGGTGCCAAGAGTCTGGAAGAGAACAGGAGACTTTGCGGGGGACGGTGATGGTGTCAGCGCTGGCTCTGTGCGCGGGGCCTCGTGTCCCCTGCGTGCGCGGGGCAGGCGGTGCACAGAGCCAGGGCGCCAGGCTCAGGCAGCAGCCCCCGAGGCCTTGGCCGCTCCTGGCCCTGGCGCAGCTCTGCCCCAGCACCCAGGCCTGCCAGAGCTCCCTGCCACCTCTGCCACCAGCCCTGCGGCTGCTCTCGCAGAGCCAAGCGCCAGCCGTCCCCACGCAGCCTCTGCCTGCATGCACAGTACCTGCACAGAGCTCTCCCATTCCATTTCTTCGACTTCACATTTATCCATTTTTTTCACTGTCCTGAGTCTGCAACGGAATGGAATTGTTTACATTTGCAGCCATGAGAGCAGGGATCTCTGTCCCAGGAGCCTCTTGGCATCTCCATGTGCGGGAGCAGTGGGGCACAGAGCAGGAAGTGCTGGGCCAGCCTGCATCAGTCCCCTTGCCTCCAGCAGGCCCTTTGGCAGGTAGGCGGGGAGCCCAGTGCCAAGTGGAGGAGAGGAAAGGGCAATGTGAGAGGTGTGAGTGCCAGGTGTCGCGCGGTGGCTTTGGGGCCTCCCCCGGAAGGCATCGCGCAGGCTGCCCTGCAGCCCCGCAGCTCCCCTGCATCTTGTGGGCACCACGGGTGGCCCCTGGTGCTGCGCGGCCCTGCTGCTCACCTGGCCTTGCTGCTGCGTGGCCAGCACTGGGGCCACTGTGATGCGCAGCCCTGGGAAGCTTCCGTGTTCCCGTGGCGATAACTGCCCCTCTGGGATGTTCCAGTGCTGCGTGGGGGGAGGAGGGCAGCGGCAAGGGCCAGGGGGGCCGCCGTGAGGAAGGGTCTGCGTGTGCTGGACTCCCCCTGGCACTGCTGAGCCTGGCGGCAGAGAGCAGTGCGTGGCCTTGGGCTTGCTGGGTGCCAAGGAGGGCTCCTCACGCAGCCCCATGGCGCTGCTGGTGGCTGCCTGCCCAGAGGCCGGACTCCACTTGGGGCTCTGCTTCCACCCCTGCAAGCAGCCTTGGATGCCTTGATCTTTCTTTCCTGATCCCCTCCTGCCCTTACAGCCTGATGTAATTGAGAAAGTTTTGTTGTCCATGGTTGAGACGTGTTGCTTGGTAGTGTGTGCCTGTTGTGACTTTTTCAGATGTTAACCCTTTACTCACCCCTTCCATATGTATTGGTGGAGGGAGGAGGTTGAATAGTACAGGTGGATTAGCCTGGGCCTGGGGAAAAATGTAGCTGTTGCCATTTTCATATAATGCGTGGGTTTTGGGGAGAGCTTTTTAGTAGAGTAATGCTGCTACGGGGAATGTGTGAATAGCCGTAGTGCCTGTGCTGGGAAGGGATGCAAGGAAGCAAGGGCAGTATTTGGGTGCTTCCCTAAGCATGCAGCGGCTGGTGATTTTTGCTTTGAGGCCTGTATTTTGTGGAGGGGAAAGAGCAGGGTGAGCATGCTAGTAGCAAGGTGTGAGAAGTGTGGTGTAATGGTTGGGAGGGAATGAAGCAGAGCAAGCAGGTGTTGTGAGGCTGCCCTCCTCATAGAGAGTGAAACTTTTGTTCTGACGTCATGCTGCCTGGGACACAATTAAGCAGAATGACACTCTAAGTAGCAAACGCTAAGCAGACATGCTATAAGAATCAAAAGGAAGAAAGAGAGGAGAATGAAAGAAAGGACAGATATGGGCCTGGGTTGCCTTGGGAAATATGTGGTGGTCTTGGTGTGTGAGATGAAAGGCTTGTGATGCCTGTTTCCTGGGGAAGATACGTGAGTAATGTAACAGTCCTATATGTAAATGTAGGACTAGCAATATGCTAGACTCTCTCCATGCGTCTCTGAGCAAGTGCCCAGCAGCTATCCCTGTCCCAAGCAAGCAATCTCCAGTACTCCAGATGGGCCGTGTGTGGGTGAGGTCCTCCCCTCATGTACCCAGCCAGAAATCCCAGCTTCCCATCCCACCCTGGATGGGCACTTGCCTTCAGGAGCTTCCTCTGCACCCATCTCTCCAGCCTGTCCAGGGCTCTCAGAAGAGCAACCCAGAGCTCTGCTGTAGCAGCCATTCCTCCCACTTGTACATCACCATCCCCCTCGTGCAGGGGAAAACCCTCCAAAAGCAAGCAGCGCAATCCCTACACCAAAGTGCTGGAGCCGAGAGGGGCATCTTGCTGCTGGCCAAGCTTGCTTGCTGGCATGCCGCAAGGGGCTGCTGCTGGACAGAGAAACCTTCATCCTGGTCCCCAGATCTTGGCATCTCTCATGCCAACAGAAATGTTCTTCGCATCTCTGACATAGCAAGCTCAGAAACAAGAACCCTGCTTCGCCAGCATCACCTTTTTCTAATTAAAGACCAAACTTGGTAAATATATTTTAGGTGATTGACTTTCTCAAGGAAAACCTGTGCTGGGCTTGCTGAAGCTAAGGTGCCCTCTCCCATGATTCTGTTGGTGCTGGAAGTGCGATTGCAGGTTGAGTGTTTGGCTCCAGGTTTATCTGGGGCGATGGGCCAGGGATTATAGACCAAAGGAGAATTAACCTCCTCTCCCTCTGCCTTCCCCTTCCCCAAACACAGTCTCAGAACACAGAATTGGCATTGTGTCAAACCCTGGTTGCTTTGGCTCCAGCAGCAGTTTAGCGGCACCCAAAGAGTTAATTTATGACGTGAGAGTTTGGCCATGTGTGGAGAGGCCACTTGGCTTTTAGCAGAGGATCTCTAAGTTGTGCGCCTGTTCCTGTGCTGCTCAGGGCGGCATCGGGGAGGCCGGTGCGCAGGGCAGGAGCTGCTCCCTGGCGACAGGGGGACAGGAACATTGTGCCCTGGGCACCTGTGCAGAGCAGGGGGGTCATTTCTCCCCTTCAGAAGCAGCTTGGGAAACAGCCAGATACAGGAATGGAAAGTAGGTTTTTGTGGACTTCCCCACTAATGAGTAAATTCCCAAGAGCTGAGTGCCTAGCTCTAGGTTAGGGGATCAAGTGCAGCACGGGCAGGTACCAGGACACGTAGCCCCTCTTCCCCCGCACACCTCAGCCCCAGCCCAGCGCCCTCCTGCCAGCAGCCCGTGTGCTTGCGGTGCGCTCCGCGAGCCGCCGTGCCGGCCTCTTGTGCAAGCGCTGTGGCCTCCAGGGCCTCCGCTCCAAGGAGCCCCATCTCTATTGAAGCCATGGATGAGAAGCCCTGTGTCCCTGTCCACGTGGACGTCCATGGGAAGCCGTTGCTGTCCTTGGACAGCACAGGGACACGCTGCCCTCACCAAACAGAGTCCCCACAAGGGGCCGCAGCACCCGCTCCCCACAGCCTCTGCAAGGGGCAGTGTGGGGCTGCTGCAGCAGCGCAGCAAGGTGTGCGGCCAAACGCACCCGTCTGCCAGCCAAGGCAGGCGCCCTCGCGCAGCGCCTCTCTGCAGGAGCACCGGGGCATGGCCTGGTACCAACTGCCGCCACCATGGCCAGGCCAAGCCCGGGATGCAGCTGCCACTCGTTCCTTCCAAACCGTTTCACTTGTAGGGTTTTGGTGACATTCCGGAAAAAAAATACTTTTTTGAGGAAATTGGGCTATAAGGGCAGGAGGGAAGCAGGAAAGAAAGATCAAGACACTCAAGGCTGCTTGCAGGGGTGTAAGCAGAGCCCCAAGGGGAGCCCGGCCTCTGGGCGGGCAGCCACCAGCAGCACCATGGGGCTGCGTGAGGAGCTCTCCTTGGCACCCAGCAAGCCCAAGGCCACGCACTGCTCTCTGCCGCCAGGCTCAGCAGTGCCAGGGGGAGTCCAGCACACGCAGACCCTTCCTCACGGCGGCCCCCCTGGCCCCTGCCGCTGTCCTCCTCCCCCCACGGAGCACTGGAACATCCCAGAGGGGCAGTTATCGCCACGGGAACACGGAAGCTTCCCAGGGCTGCGCCTCACAGTGGCCCCAGTGCTGGCCACGCAGCAGCAAGGCCAGGTGAGCAGCAGGGCCGCGCAGCACCAGGGGCCACCCGTGGTGCCCACAAGATGCAGGGGAGCTGCGGGGCTGCAGGGCAGCCTGCGCGATGCCTCCCAGGGGAGGCACCAAAGCCACCGTGCGACACGGTGCTCATGGCTGAAAAAGTGAACATTTCCATTCCATTGCAGAGTCAGTAGAGTGAAAAAAATGGATAAAGATGAAGTTGAAGAGATGGAGTGGGAAAGCTCAGTGCAGGTACTGTGCGTGCAGGCAGAGGCTGCGCGGGGATGGCTGGCGCTTGGCTCTGCGAGAGCAGCCGCAGGGCTGGTGGCAGAGGTGGCAGGGAGCTCTGGCAGGCCTGGGTGCTGGGGCAGAGCTGCGCCAGGGCCAGGAGCGGCCAAGGCCTCGGGGGCTGCTGCCTGAGCCTGGTGCCCTGGCTCTGTGCACCGCCTGCCCTGCGCACGCAGGGGACACGAGGCCCCGTGCACAGAGCCAGCACTGCCACCATGACCGTCCCCACAAGCTCTCCTGCTCTCTTCCAGACTCTGGGAGCCCAAGGCCTGGGCAGCTGCAGTTGCGAGGAGCCAATGGAGTGGGAGAGCTCCAGCTGCAACATCCAGGTATTGCCACTGCTTCTGGCAGCATCAAGAGAGCTGGGGCTCATCTCGGCCCCTTCCCTCTTTACTCTTTCCGAAATCAGGAAGAGAGGTCCTAGCGACCAAGGAGCGCCAGCTCTGCGTCCTGCCCTGCAAATGCCTCTTGCTCTCTTGCAGGCTCCATGCATGAATGGGAGCTCCACAGGGGACCATCTTGAGCCAATGGAGTGGCTCAGTTATGGCAGCAGCCAGGTACAGTCCTTGCAGCCACTGGACGCCCTTGTCCTTCCCCTTCCTCACGCACCGTCCCCACCAAGGTCTCTTGCTCTCTTCCAGATGATGGGGAGCAGTGGCCTGGTCAGCTGCAGCACAGAGGAGCCCATGGATTGGGAGAGCTCCGGCTGCAGCCCCCAGGTATGGTCCCTGCTGCCGGCTGCACGGGCAGAGCTGGGGCTGTGCCCGGCCCCTTGGCGCTGCTCCGCGCTGCCTTTGGGGAGCAGCCGCGCAGGAGCCTGGCCCAGGTGTGCGGGCGCTCTGGCGGGCCGCGGCGCCGGGGCAGAGCTGCACAGGGCGCAGGAGCGCCCAAGGCCTGGGCACCTGCTGCCTCAGCCCCTCTGCCGGCCTCTGGGCTGCGCTGGCCACGCCAAGCCTCTGCCAGGGCACCAATGACGGCAGCGCTGCTGCCAAAGAGCCCGCGCAGCCGCCAAAGAGCCTCTGCTCCACGGGAGCCCCCGAGCCGCTCCTCGGCCCTGCTCACGCCTCCTTTTCCCTTGCAGGCCAACATCCCGTTCACTCTTCCTGCTGCAAGGGAGTGCTAAGGAAGATGGAATTAGTCCATAACCTCTTTTTTATTCAGATTTTTCTTCACATAGTTTCATAATACAATTTGTTCTTGTTTATACTGTTAATATTCTTTTTAATATTATAGTTGTTAATGTAATTCTTGTTCCTGTTGTTGTTCTTTTTGTTGTTGTTGTTTAAATATATATTCCTCTATCATTGTGCACATGTTGCATGTTGTTTCCAATCAAGCTCAGGCACAAAAATTCCCACTGCAGGTGTGTCTGTGAAGCCCCGGGATTTCACACACCAGGGGCAGGGGAGCAACAGCAAAAAGGTCCCTCTGGGACTTCCATTCACACATATCCCTGGAGATGCCCAAAGGGGAAGGAGCCCCAGCCCCACCGCGGGGCAGCTCTCAACTCTCCGGGTGCTGCACACAACGCACACCAGTAAGTAGCTCAGGCCATGACCCTTATGTTGGCTGCTAACCCAGTTGCTGTTGCTCTTTTCAGTTAATAAATAAATAAAAATTACTTGTAGCTAATTGGCTCATCCATTTCTTGTTGCTGTCCTTTCTGTTTACTGACTTTTTGTATCACTATAACATGGCTTTAAAATTTGCTTATTTGATAACTGCCTGTTGCAGATAGTTAGGGTACCCCCGGCTGGCAGATATCGTGCTGTACGGAAAGATAGGGCCCCTAATAGCCAATAGCGTTTAGTTCATGATGTAAGCAGACGGATGTGACGTTGTAAACCTTAGCTATATAACACCTTGTTACCCATCAATAAACGCCATTTGCCGTCCACCACATTGGTGTCAGCGAGCTGGTGACCCGAGCGGCCTGGGGGTGGTCGCCGTGCCGTTCCTGAACCAGGTCGCCACGCCGCTTTGAACGGCAACAAGTGGTGCCGAAACCCGGGATCATCGCCTGGACGGGTGAACGGCGGCCGGAGCGGCTGGAGCAGCCCGGCAGGGAGGACGCTCCCGGACCAACAAGGAGGATGGAAGCCCTTGTGAAGGTCGTATCGCAATTACATAAATATTGGGGGATTGATTGTAAGCCAAAAGATTTTACTCTCGCTGTTGCGAGGCTTTTAAAAATTAAGGTTATAGACCAACCGGTGGATATTCTCCACCCAGAAGTGTGGGACAAATGTACCAAGGTGTTAGTTGAGGAGACGATGTCTTCGGGTTGTGGGAAAAACCTTAAGGCTTGGGGAAAAGTTGTACAGGCACTGCAGAAAAGCTATACAAGAGCAGGGGACTGTTGGTCACCCCGAAAATGGGAGTCGGGGCAGCCGCACAGACTTTGCACCCCCCAGATGATGGCGATTCTGCTGAGCCTAAAGATCTGCAAGAGAGCGATACGTCCCGTCCATCCCCGAACCCCGTCCCACTTACAGAGGAGCAGAAACAGCCGAAATCTGTTTGGAGCGAGCTAGCCGAGGAAGCTAGAAATATCGAAAAGAAGTCAGACCATGGAGACACCTGGGTCAGACCACCGCCCTATGCCCCCCAAAATGGCGCTGAGCCACAAGGAGAAGGGCGGGGCGAGGATGCTCCTGGCGGGAACAGACGGGAACCGTTAGATAAACAAGAGAGGAGGACAACAAGGAGGAGAAAGGTGGTTGGGGTGACCGGTCAGGTGAGGGAGGCCCGAGTGAGGCGCTGAGAACCGATCAGAGCGGCCATTTCACAAAACGCCTCTGTGAGTAGGAGGCGGGGCGAGCCAAGGAGGGGGGAACAGCCCGCCCGCAACGGAAGTAGGCGGGGCCGGAGCCCAACGAGAAAGTACCGGAGCCCGGAAGTGACCAGTCAGTCGAGTTCCGACTGCGGATCAGACACTAGTGAGGACGAGTGGGTCACAACTGATTCAAACTTAAGGGAGGAGAAAAAGAAGGTAAACAGAGCTAAGAGCCAAAATATTCCCATTCGAATCAAAGAAAAACTGCGAAAGGAAGAAACCCCTCTCACGGACTGGAAGGAAATAAAGATCGCGTGTGCCGACTGGGCCCCATCGGCCGCGCTAGCGTTCCCGGTCCGGGTGACGGAGGCAGGACAGAGGGTCCACTCGCTGATAAACCCTAAGGATGTGCAAACGATTGTTAAAGCAATTGCAGATAAAGGGACTAATTCTGCCATGGTCTCAACCCTCATAGATGGTATCTTCGGGGGGGGACGATCTGCTCCCGTTCGATATAAAACAAACTTGTAGGCTGATCTTTGATGGAGCAGGGATGATCGTTTTCAAACAAGAATGGGAAGACAACTGTACAAAGTGTTTAGCCCAAGTAACTGGGGCAGATCATCCATTACACGGCTCCAGCCTGCAGCGGTTAATGGGTGCAGATCCAACAATGATCACCCCCCAGGCGCAGGCCCATGGCCTGCGGGCCCATGAAGTTACGACAACTACTCGTGCGGCCAGAGAAGCCATTCGCACAGCCTGTAGAGTTGTTGCCAGACCATCGCCATGGTCCTCAATAAAGCAAAGTGAAAGTGAGAGCTTTACACAATTTGTAGATCGTCTCCAAGCAGCGGTCGACTCTTCGTCCCTGCCCACAGAGGCAAAAAGCCCGGTCGTAGCGGAATGTTTACGCCAACAATGCAATTCTGCAACCAAAGAAATCCTGCGATCATTGCCGGCGGGGTCAAGTATCGCAGACATGATTAAGCATGTTGCAAAGGAAGAGCATCTGACCCCAATTCAGGTGTCTGTTCACGCCGCAATAGCCAACGTAATGGCAGGTTCTAAATGTGGCCAGGCAGGCCACGTTGCAGTAAACTGCCCTTGGCTGGGGGACTCGCTGGCAGCGCTCCCCCCACGCCAAGATCGACCCAAAGGTCACTGTCAGGAAAGATGGCAGAGTCAAGTGGTGCCCGCTTAAGTCTGTTAAACCAGACCTTCAAATTAAAACTAATGAAAATTGTGAGTTTCTGTTCACAGGACCGGATCATCGGACGCCCCGGTGACAGGCGTCCCGCCCGAGCCTGTGAGTTCCACGCCGACCGAATCCAGAAAACAACAAAACAGCCTCCGCAAGAGGGGGCCGCGATGCCTTTGCGTGATCTAAATTTTGCAGCTTGTCACTATAGGACAAGTAGAGTCACATCAGCTCTTTAAATGGGTACTTGAACAGATCGAACAATCTCGAGTAATTAGTGCAAAAATAACTACAGGGTCACCAATTTTCAGTGCCATGCCTTGCCAACCAGCACCCATTGAACCCTGTTCCAAACGCAGCTGGTACGAAAATTGGTTCACCTGTTCACCGTGGTTAACCACCCTGATATCCACCTTGATAGGGCCGATCACAGTGATCATGATGACACTGATCTTTGGACCCTGTATATTGAATAAGCTCATGCCGTTTGTCAAGAGGCGGCTAGAGAAGGTTAACATCATGTTAGTAGAACACTGACAACTGCTTTAAGAATATATCCACTCAGTGTTATCCCCAAGTTATCCCAAGGTACACCCTATTCCTATACCGCGGTATTACCTGTCATCCCCTACCTTCTACACTTTGTGCCTTATGTTTTTATGTCAAGTTTATGATACATAATTTTAAGATTGTTATAAACTATAAGAATAGAATAATATAATAATAAGTAAGAGTAATATAATAATAAGAGTAAGTAATAAGGTAATAATGACAGTAAGTAAGAGTAAGATAATAATAAGTGATCACAATAAGATAATAACAAGATAGTAATAAGAATAAGATAATAATGAGAATAAGTAATTAGAATAAGATAAGAATATGTAAGAATAAGATAGTCATATTTTAGCTAGTTTTGTTATGCATAGGAAGGGGGGAAATGTTGCAGATTACTACACTGTTACAGATAGTTAGGGTCCGACGGCCGGAAGATATCGCGCTGTACGGAAAGGTAGAGCCCCTAATAGCCAATAGTGTTAGTTTATGATGTAAGCAGACGGATGTGACGTTGTAAACCTTAGCTATATAACACCTTGTTACCCATCAATAAACGCCATTTGCTGTCAACCACATTGGTGTCAGCGAGCTGATGGCCCGAGCGGCCTGGGGGTGGTCGCCGTGCCGTTCCTGAACCAGGTCGCCACACCGCCTGAATGGCAACAGGCCAGCAATGCTCGTGCAGCCCCAAGAGACTCTCTGCAGGGACTGAAAACTTCTCAAGAACTCCGTCTTTGCTGAGCTGTAAATGCCAGGGCTTCTCTGCTGGAGAAATGGGGAAAGGATCCCTCTAGACACAGCCACGAGACAGGAGCTGTAGAGTTGAGGATTCTCCTACAATGAAGAGTCTCCCAAAAAGAATAAGCTTTCTTTTGGGTACGATTCCCCCAGGCTTAGAGCTGAGCTATGTGCTGAGCACGGAATCACCCTCAAGCTCAGAGCCTGGAGAGCGCTACCCTATGGACTGACAAATCTCCAAAGTGTCCTGGTCTCTTCCCTCATCCACCTTACCCTCATCTTGACATGCACAATGTATTTTAAAGCTTCAACAGACATCTGGTCTCTTTGCTCTTGCACATCCATCCTGTCACGTACTGGGCAATGAGTACAAGTGTCTGCAGGACCCCCATTTGTGGGAGTCCTCCAACCACAAAGACAACCTGCACAGACTGAGGAGAGGAGGCTACATGAACAAGGATGGCCAAGTGGGTTGTCCATGCGGGTGAGCAGAGGAGTTTCCGTGGGAGGGGGAGGCTGGGAGAGCGCTGGCTGCAGCCGCCCCGTGTGCGTGCAGGGCGCAGGGCTGCTGTGCTGCTGTCCCTGCAGGGGCAGGAGGAGCCCAGCGCTCGCTGCGGGCATTGCGAGCTGCTCTTGCGAGGCTGTGCGGCGCTGCCGCAGCAGCGGGTGCGTGGCCAGGCGGCGCAGCGAGGAGCACGGCTCCGCGCTGGCTGCTGGGAGCCAAGGCCCCCGGCGCTGGGCAGGGCCGCGCGCGCAGGGGAGCAGCTCCCGCGGGGCCAGCGCTCCTCCTGGCAAGGCAGCCTGCGCGGGAGCGCCACGAGCGCCGCCTCCTTGCTGCCCTCATCTCGCCATGGGGCGTCTGCAACCTGAGCGACTGCAGCCAGCACAGGAAGCACCTGGCCGCGCTCAGGAGAGAGCGCGACAAGACACGTGGGCCATAACAAGGAGCTAAAGCTCAGGGTTCACAGGGACGCTTGGCGCTGCAGAGGGCTGGGGCTTCCCTTGTTTTCTCCCAGCAAGGCAGGAGCTGCAGGAGCGGGGAAGGCTGCGCTGGCAGGAGAGCCCTTGTGGCCTGGAAATGTGTGTGTGGGTCCGTGCTGAGCTGATGAAGGGTTCAGAATGGGAATGGGGGGAAAGTCGTCCCCAGGCACCCTCTGGGAGTTCTGAGGAAAGCCCTTCTCTCCTGGTGTACCCTTTCTCCATCCATGACAATGTAGGGAGCTCCAGGAACAATGACTTTTTGTTCCTTCTCTCCAAATGAGTATTCTGCACATTCAGGCCTGGAGAAGTAGCCATGAAGACCAACAAAAGAGGTAGAGGTGTCATTGCAGAAGAGCGGGCAACAGGTGAGGGAGCCAAGAGCAGGGAAAAGGGGATGTTCCAATCACTTCATCTCCTCCAAATCCTCTGTATGACAATTCCAAAGCCTCCTTCCCAGAGAGGGACACAGCAGACACCCCCCACATGTAAAGCTGGTGACAGAAAAGCCACAGCAACGTGAGTGCTGAGAGAGGACAGTAGCTGCACAGAGAATAAACACATTGCTCGCAAGGCCCCTTGTGCCCAGGTTGGGAGGCAGACGAGCCGCAGCTTCTCTGCAAGCAGCCTGCGTGGGGCAGGGGCTTCCCAGTGCCTTTCCTGCCGACGGGGCCACTGCGCACGCCTGGGCTCTGCAGGCATCACGCGCGCAGGCAAGGGGGCTCCCAGCACTTGCCCTCACAGCCACGGGGCTGAGCTCACTGCCCAGCCCTCTGCTCGCACCTCCCTGCAGGGAACACTGCTCTGCTTCACACTTCCCCTCCAGCATTCCCAGGGCAGCAGACAAATTCCTGCCGACAATTCCCCGTGCCACCAGCCCTGCGGCTGCTTGGGAGCCACCCAGAGCCCTCCGCGCACCTCTGGCACCAGCCCCTTCCCAGCAGCTGCGCTCTGCCTCGCAGGGGCACTGCGGCATGCCAGCAAGCAAGGTTAGCCAACAGCAAGATGCTCCTCTGGGCTCCAGCACTTTGGTGGCAGGGGTTGTACTGCTTGCTTTTGGAGGGTTTTCACCAATGTGAGGACTAACCTGATGGTCTGCTATGGAGTCCCTGATGAGGGGCGGCCTCTTCAAGGCCCGGGGAGCGCAGAGCTGTGGAGGGGATAACTCGTCCTGCGCCCCAGGGACCTGCTCAGGAGTGGGGAGAGGAGGTGTCTGGTGTCCCCATGGCGACTGCCAGGGCTTTGTGATGGGGGTGGCATCACACCCACAGGCCACTATGATGGGGCAGTCCCCAAGGTGACCGTGTCCCTGCTGGGGTCTTCACTCTGAGGATTGCGGCGCAACCAGCAGGGAGCAACTCCCCTTGGTGCCCGTGCGAGAGGTCCTCAGAGAGGTTCCTACAGATGGAGAAGGAGCAGCAGGCGAACACCTGCACCTCATCCATGGAAAGGAACTCTAGTGCGCAAGAGTGCACGAGTGAGGTGAGTGGTGGGGTTGGAGGGAGAGCTGGGAGGCAGGGATGGGACCTGCATGGAGAGCACAGGGGTGGTGGGGAAGGAGCCCTGAGTCAAGATAGCCGGGCAGGAGCTCCTCCAGCGAGGGGACATGCATTCCTGGGCATGGGAAAAGCACCCTGACCTGCACTCTCCATCTGTACTTGATGCTGGTGATGTTGCACCTCAAACACTGTGTTCAATTCTGGGCCCATCACTAGAAAAACTAAAAATAAAAGCCATGGAGGCACTGGAGTGTGCCCAGAGAAGGGCACCAACGCTGGTGAAGGCTTTAGAGCATGGACCCTATGAGAAGTGGCTGAGGGAGCTGGGGTTATTTAGTGTGGAAAAGAGGAGCCTCAAGGGAGACATTATTGCTCTGCACAACAACCTGATAGGTGGTTGTAGTGAGGCAGGGTTGATCTATTCTCAGAAATAGCTATCAATAAGACAAGAGGAAATGGCTTCAGGTTGCACCAGGAGAGGCTCAGGTTAGATATTAGGAAAACTTTCCAGGTGGAAAGAGTGGTGAAGCATTGGAAGAGGCTGCCCAGGGAAGTGGTAGAATCGCTGTCCCTGGCAGCCTTCAAGAAATGCGCAGATAAGGCACTTTAGAGCGATGGTTTAGCAGACATGGGGTTGAGGGGTTTACAGTGGGACTGAATGGTTTTGGAGAACTTTCCCAACATAGTGATTCTATGATTCTTTGACCTGGACGCTCCAAGGCCCACAGGAACCCCATGAGCTCTGTACTGAGGGCAGAGAGCAGGTCCAGGCCACGCACAGCCGCATTGTGATCAGCCATGAGGTTCCCTTCGACACGAGGCTGGGGTTTCCCGTCATTTGGAGCTGCTCGTACCAACACAAGTGTCCCCATCATGGGCCTCCTTCTCCCCACAGGTGGGCCAGCAGGAGCTGCCCGCAGCAGTGCAGCGCAGCGGGAGCCCGGCTTCGTCCCACCAAAGGGACTGGCTGTCACCGCTGCCCGGCCCTCAGGGCTCACACACCTGTGAACACGGCATCGCACAGGTACAGAGCTGAGCGGCGGTGGAGGCCGAGCCTCTGCCTGAGTCCCCATGGGGCCGAGAAGCAGGCGGGACGTGCTGGGAGACACCAGGAGGTCTCTGTGCCCGGCAGGCCGAGCGCTGCTCTGCACGGCAGCCTGCACTCACCCGCCTCGGGCTCTCCGAGGAGCTGCCTTTGCCCAAGGCTTGCCCATAGGCACGAGCCCTCTCCCCAGGCAGCCTTTGGGAGCAGGGCAGCAGCCACCTGCATGGCAGAGCCATCGTCAAGGGGGTCAGAGGCTGCCGGAGGTTTCCCGTTTTGAAGGATGGAGGGAGGGACCAAGGACAGCAGTAAGGACTGCCTTTGTGGTGGCCTTCATTGCAGGTTGTGGAGGAGAAGGCCAGCGATGTGCCCTCCACGGTGCAAGAGCCGCAGCCCTCCACCAGCCTTGCAAGGCCTCAGGAAACGCCATCGCCCTCTCCACGGGAGCCAGCACAGCCTGATGCCGACGGTGCTCGGATGGAGCTCACTGTACCTGTGCCCCCACATGCACTGGCACGCGTCATCCATCAAGACGCCCAGGCAAGATCATGGCAGCTCCAGAGCATAGAGTGGCACCCCAGCACATCATCTTCTGCACCTCAGACAGGGCCTGATCCCTACAGTCATCGGGGACAATTCCAGTGCAGCATTCCTAGCTGGCCGAGCTGGCCTAGCGGACTAAGCTGCCCAAGTGGGCCAGTGAGAGTACGGACATCACGGACACGGCAGCAGCCCTTGGAGATCACGTGCCACCTCCAAGGAAGGCCAGTGCACGTGCATGAAGACAACACTGCACGCTACCTGGCTGTGCTCAGCATCAGAACAGAGCCGCTGGAGGAGCTGGAGAGGAGCTGCCTGCAGCGCACTGGACAGAGCTTGGCCCAGCTCCGAGAAGGAGCTTTTCCAATGAGGGAGCAGAACCTGAGAGAGAGGCAGGACGAGCAGGAGGAGGGCCGTGGCAACCGTTTCTCCCTGACGCTGGCAGGATCACTCAATGCCAAACCCAAGGAGGTGAGTGCCAGGGAGTGCTGGGCCATGGGGGAGCCCTCCCAGTGCTGTGGCCAGCAGCTGTGCCGCGGCGTGTGGGACAGCCGGCTTGTCAAAGCACTGGCGGAGCCCCACGAGGCCTTTCCTCCCTTAACAAACCTCCCTCTCTCCTTCTAGCTCCTCGCCAGAAACTCCTTTTATGACCTCTGGAGACCAGAGATCACGCGAGTGGAGCTCCTCAAAGGAGCAAGCTGCAAGTGGGAGGTGCTGGAGCGGCTCTATGCTCATGCCCCAACGCGGGAGGCGCCGAGAGGCCTGGGAGCACTGCAGGAGGAGAGAGAAGAGGACACTGATGAGGAGGAGGAGGATGGGGAAGAGGAGGTGGAGGAAATGAACCCTTTGACCTGGGTCAGAGCCAGCCTCTGCAGCCCGGCTGTGGACCAGGAGACGGAGCACGAGAAGGTGCCCTGCTCGCCCCATGTCAGCACCACAGAGACTGTGAGCGAGGCACCTGGCCACGTGGAGAGCCTTGAGCCAGCAATGCCCAGGGGCGGTGAGCCAGGAGCACCTCCTTTGGCCAACAGCTTTCTGCACGCAGAGGACAGCGTGCCTGTCCCACCAGCAGCAAGTGCAGGAGCAGAACCAGAGGCCTCCCCTGCATCCAGCAACTTCATCCAGCATGCAGGGGAAAATGCTCCTCCGTCTCCATCACTTCCTCCAGAACCTGCACCAGAGACCTCTCCTTTGGCTAAAAACCCTTGCGATGAGATGAGCAGCAGCCCGTCTCCCAAGGAAACCCTGCTGCAGGAAACAACAGCAGCAGCTTCTCCCCCAGCTGCAGGCCCTGCTGCCCAGGTGAACAAGCAGCATCTCCCCTGTCCTCACCATCCCCAGGAGCTGCCGTGGGAGCTGTGTGGGGGGTGCCCAGAGTTACCCCATTTCCTTGGAGCCCCCCTGCCCATGGAATCCCACTGTCACCCCCAGGCATTTATCCTCTGCCATGTCTCCATGGGGAGATGCCGGCTCCTCTCCGTTTCCAAGTGCCAAAGACACAG
The DNA here is from genome assembly GCF_059628265.1 of Tinamus guttatus. NCBI lineage: Eukaryota > Metazoa > Chordata > Aves > Tinamiformes > Tinamidae > Tinamus > Tinamus guttatus. The sequence continues at coordinate 354,954 of NW_028288767.1, read as the reverse complement.
GGATGAAGTCTGCTCCAGCCCATGTCGCATTCAGCCCTGAGGCCTGGATGCCGAGCGAGGAGGGAAGAGGCAGCCCCAGCAGCAGCCCCCTCCACACCAGGGCACCAGCCCCCTTGTGCCACGCACGCCCCCGGCTGCCTTCCTTTCCCCCTGCCCAGCCCTCTGCTATGGCCCCACAACGAGCCTGGTCCCATTGCCGTGCCAGCCGCAGGTCCCTTCCCTTGGGACATGCAGCCATGGGCAGCCTCCTCTGATCCAAACCCTTTGCCATTGTGCAACCTGGGGCACTGGGACCCTCAGCAGGGCCAGCTGATGGCTGACGGGTGCGTGTTCTTGCTCTGCCCATGCAGGTGGCCTTGGAGCCCCAAGAGGAGGAGGAGAAGCCCTCCTCCTGCAGCCCCACACCCGACGTTGAGGCAGGTACGTACCCGAGTGGAGAGCCCTGCTGGGGACAGTGGGCCTGTCCTGGCACAGGGGGTGGCACCGAGGCCGGCAGCAGGAAGCGGTCGGGAGTTGCTGTGCCGAGGACAGAACCCCTCGGGAAGCCCTTGGTGGCAGGGACAGGCAGGTGCAGCCCTGCACCCTGCAGCCCATTGCCCACAGCTCTGCTTCCCACCACAGGCATCGCTGCCCTCCCAGACGTTGCAGCTCCCCGGCGATGGCGCTCACGGCTCAGGACGGCGCTTCGAGCTCTGCGCAGAGCGTTCTGCTGCTGCTGCATCCTGGGACAGCGAGAGGAGCAGCGATCGGATGCATGTTCCAGACAGGGACCCTGAGATGGGGGCTGGAGCAGAGCCAAGAGACAGAGCGACGGATGCTGTGTCCTGAGGGCTACAGAGATGCTGCCCTGTTGTGTCCTGTAGCACCCATGTGCCCAGAGAGACCATACTCGCCAACATCGCCCGCAGCCATCGCCTGCTTCAAATAAACCCCTTTTGTAGCTTTTTCTCCCCGTGTCAGTTGGTGTCAGAAAATCTCCAGGGAGACAAGTGGGGCTGTGGGGCCATAAGGCATGGGGTGACTCCTAACTCCACACTGATCTTGGTGGTTAGGGTGGGCAGGAGACCCAGCAAAATGGGGCTCCCCGTCACTGATACTGCTGGCACGCATCTGTGCTCTTGACTGGTTCTCAGAGTGACCCCAGGGCTCTTGCAAGAGCAGCAGATTAGGTGAAACACCACACGGGGAGTGTTCCTCAGAGGCAGAATTTTTCAGCATTTCTACTGGGAATCTTGAGAAAAATGGATTCATTGTCACCTTGTGCAGAGTGAGGACAGCTCGTCTGCCTGTCAGCCTTGATTCCAGTGTCATGTGCCCACATCTCTTTGAATTGCATGACAATAACCCTAAACAAGTTCCCCTGAAAAGAACCCAGCCCTTCCTAAGAGCAGACAAGTCCAGTTTCAAAACCTCCAATCTCCAACTTCTCTCCCTTTCTCCCTCGGCACTTGAGGGAGCTCTCCAAGCTCCACTTCTAGACAAGAACATGCAGAGCTCTTTTTAGCTACCCATATACAATTTCCAAACCATTTTTTCATACTCTCAGTCTTGTAACAGCTGACAGGAAAATACTGGAATTAAAATTAGCACTTGGAGAGGCTCCGGGATCTCTGAGGGAGGTGCCTGGGCCTGGCAGCTCTCACAGAAACCTCAGGAGACCAGAGGCCATCAGAGCTGCAGAGGGAGGCTGAGCAGAGAGGACGAGGGCACCTGCAATGGCACCAGCTGTCCAGGACTCCATGACCGCATCCCACACCAGTTCTTCTCAGTTCCACCTGAGAGATTACCTCTTCTACTCCACATGCTCCAAGACATATATCTGTATGTGTTGCACAGGCCACTTGGGATATCTGGATGCAGATCCTGGCAAGAGCTGAGGAAGCTTCAGGCCTGAACCTCAGTATCCATCAGGCAGCAGGCGCCAAGCTCCCTTTTGTTGGGGGGACATTCCCTCTGTCTCCTGCTAAAGCATTTGTACCTGTTATCCAAGGAGAACATGCTTGGACAGAAAGTCACAGACCTCTAATGTCTTTCAGTCCTACCTAGACCATAAAAGCAGGTGGACCCATGAAGGACAGAGACCCAGTTCAGACCCTGTAGGAAAAATCTCACAAGATCCCTCCTGTTGGACATGGAGGGGAATAATTACAGATAAAGAGCCTGGCAATTACATATTATTAATGGTGCTGCTCTCGTTACACCATGCTTGCTCAGGCACTGGATTCATTTAGCAGCCTGAAAGATCTTGCTGGACTCCCTGGTCCACTGGTAGCTCGCTGCAAGTCTCTGCTCCTTGTCCACGTTCGCCAGAGAAGATCATGCTCACAGCGGCACAAATTCATGGTGCTAAGTGCTCCATCTCCCTCCTCTTGGTTAAGGAGCTGCCTTTCTCCAGGGCTGCAGAGCTCCGCAGGTGTCAGCCCCTCCACGGGGCACCCTCAGCAAACCCTCTCGTCCCCGCCGCTGCTGCTGGCCCCTCACTGCTCTGGCAGCAGCGACCTCAGCGCCAGCACCCGCCGTGAGCCTCCTGCTGGCCCAGCAGCTCCTCGGGCAGGGGGACCTCGCTCGCGCACAGCCCAGCGTGGGCTGCTGCCGCCGCGGGCTGCAGGGACACCAGGTTCCTCGGCAGAGCCACCCCGGCCAGGAAGGGGCTGCTGACGTCACAACCAGCTGCGCGGCCTGGCCTATCAGGGGCTGCGGCAGCAGTGACGTCACCAGCCGACGCCCACGCGTCAGCACAGAGCCAGCCCTGCAGAGAGCAGGGGCCTCCCGGCAGCGTCCCCGCAATGGCCTCCGTGTCCCTGCCCGCTGCTGAGACACCCCTGGCCTCACAGGCAGCGCCTGCTGCTGCCCCGACAGCTCCACGCACACAAGGGACCTCCCCGCGTGTCTGCACCAGACCCCGCTGCCGGCCGCGCTGCTGCTGGGACAGGAGCGGCCTCAGAGCCCGTCCCCAGCCATGGGCCAGCACTGGCCTCGCAGCTGCTCTGCCAGCAGGGACCTCCCAAGGAACTGCCCAGCCAGGCGCCTCTTGCTGGCCTGCCAGGGACTCAGCAAAGAGCAGAGCTCATGGTCACCCTCACAGACATGTGTGGACCTGCTAATGCCTGGTGCTGTCCAGTCAGGAGCACAGACAATGTGATCCCCCCTCCCAAGCAGTAGCAGAGCCATGTGCCTGCTGCTGGCCTCCCAGGTGCTTACAAATATTGACTTGACCAACATCTGACCAGATGATCTCCAAATGTCCCTTGCAACCAGAGAAAGACACCTTCTCTCACTCAAGCCCCCTTGAAGCTTGCTTATGAGCCAGCAATGTCCCCTTGCTGCCAAGAAGCCCAGTGGTCTTCTGGGGTGTAGTAGGAAGACTGTTGCCAGGAGGACAAGGGAGGTGATCCTGCCTCTCTACAGGTCACCTGGTAAGGTGACCACCTGGGGAGGCCACCCCTTGAGTCCTGTGTCCAGTGCTGGGCTCCCCAGTACAAGAGGAACATGAAGCTACTGGAGAGAGCCCTCATAGGTCTACAAAGTTGATCAGGGAGCTGGAGCATCCCTCCTATGAGGAGAAGGTGAGAGACCTGAGCCTGTTTCAGCCTGGAGAAGAGAAGGCTGAGAGGGGATCTTATCAGCATGTGCAAATACCTGAAGGGAGGATGCCAAGAGCAGAAGAGGATGGCCCAGACTCTTTTTAGTGGTGACTAGTGATGGCACAAGAGGCAACAGACACAAATCGAAGCACAGGACATTCTGCCTGAATTTGAGGAAAAGCATCTTGACTGTGAAGGTGACAGAGCACTGGCATGGGTTTCCCAGAAAGGTTGTGGAGTCTCCTTCTCTGCAGGTATTCCAGACTTGCCTGGACAGGATCCTGTGCATTTTGCTGTAGGTGGCACTGCTTGATCAAGGCGATTGAACTAGATCATCTGCAAAGCTCCTTCCAACCTCAACCATTCTGTGATTCTATAAATGGTCTCCACTGGAATAGATCAGCTTTTTGAGTTGTAGGGATCTGCCTGTCCCTCAGCTTTATTGTGAGTGCTGCTCTAGTAGGACAGAAGGCATCCAGGGTCATTAGACATGACCAAGGAAATGCCTGCCCTTGCCTCCCACTGAAGCTCTATCTCCAGTGATTCCATTAGGACCTTTAGGCCAGGAGCTTGCAAGCAGACCATGTCCATGCTTAGCCTGGTAAGGGGGAATCCCACCTGCCATGTATTTGTGGAGTTCATGAGTTAGCTGAATCCTTCTCCAAACCTGGCGCTTCTGAACAGACATGTGGAACCCCAATAAGCCATCTGAATAAGTCATCTGAATCATGTATGCACCATGTGTCAACAAGATCCCTTCTTATCCCTGTCTGGGTGTCCTGCCTAGATAAGAGATGTGAATCAGGACTTCCCGTGGGACATTTCTAACTTTGGTAGAAAATCATTGCCTGATGAAATAAACTGCAATGTTGGAATCTGTATCCCTGTAGTCTCTAGAGAAGGAAAACAGGTTACTCTACTTGATGGTACATATCCCAGAGGGAGGAATCCCAAGGGACAGAGTAATTCATGAATTCAGCTGGGCTGCAGCTCGTGGCAGCCTGGCAGCACTTCCCAGAGACAGCCAAGTGCAGGAGCAGCTCCTGTGCCAAGAGCAGCAGGGCTGCGGGCACTGCCTGCTGCTGCGGACAGGAGAGGAGAGAGGACAGAGAGGTGAAAGGCAGCGTGGACTGGGAGGACACAGGGGAGGTCATGGTGGGAGCAATCTGTGACATGGCAAGTCTCCGACTGCAGGGTAATGCTACTGGGGTTTCTGGAGGGGTCTGCAGCACCCCTCCAGCTGATGATTTTTCTTTTTTTGAGGACTGTTCTCCCTGCTTCTACTTTGCATACGAGGAGATGCTTCAGAACAGATATTGCCTGTCCCAGCATCACAAGGTCAGGGCATCATGGCTGCTTCTTCTGGAGCTGGTGCAAGACAGTGAAGGCAATGTGGGCACACAGGTTCTTCAGAGCACTGTTCTTCAGAGCAGTGTCCATGCGCCCAAGGGTGCTGTGTGCCCAGTGCAGTGATTCTGTGAGGATCAGCACTCAGCCTGCCAGGGCGCTGCAGGGAGAAGCTCTGGGTGGGAGGAGAGATCCCCCCCTGGGCAGGTTCATTCTCCTGCTGAGAGGCTGCAGTGTGGGGTCAGGGCTGCTCACAGCTCAGCCTCACCCACACAACATATTTGGAAAGGGCTTTTCAAGAGGACACTCTTGGGAAGCTTCTATGAAAGGGACGACAATATCCAGAGGATAGGATTTTGTTTGTTATCTTTGACAAGGCAGCAAATGAATGGGACAGTTTAGCTTTAGATGCCTGAAGGAGAGTTCTGCAGTGCTGCTCTGAGGAATCAATAGGTCTGCGAGGACCCCAGAATATTCCTTCAACTGCCTTTTCACCTGTGGGCAGCAGCAATATCCCCTTTGCAGCTCTCCTCATTCTCATTGTGCTTAGTCTCACTCTGCTCTCAAGGGGAAGGGCTCCAGGGCATTTCTGACCTCCTCTGCAGTCAGATTTCCAGAACAGCAGAGCTGCCTCTCTCCTGCCATGTGCCCATTTCCCATTGCAAGGCACAGGGGCTGAGAACCACTGTCCTGGAAGTCCACACTGTCTGGGAGGTGCAACCTGGGGACGGTGCCGCTCTGTCTGTCTGTCCTCCCTTGGCAGCAGTCACAGTGTTTCTCCTCGTGCCCCTGCCTCTCCTTTCTGCTCTTGTCCTGGCAGTCAGCTGGGGCTTCAGCTACAAATTCAGATACTCACCCTGAGGTCCTGCCATGGAGGTGTCTAAAGAGGGGCAATGTGCCCAGGGTGCTGGGCAGCGTCATTGGAGGGGCTGCAAAGGGGTTGACTCTCCCTTTAGGAGACCTTGTGGCTGTCAGGACACGTGACTGTCTCTGTTGTCCTGCTGGGTTTGTGAGCTGCCCTGCATAAGTGGACTCGGTGCACAGAGTCTTTGCCATGTCAGTAGCAGTGTCCTGTTCTCTCCATCACGTATCCACCTTGAGCTAAGAGGGAGAGCAAAGTTAAATGAGTGCTTTGAAACCCGTCTTCTATGATCTCAACAGAGTCCAGGTTTGTCTGAAGGAACAAAGCAGATGGACTCAGCAGCACTCTACACTGTTCCCTAAGCAGCAGAGAGCCCATTTCCTTCTCCAGTCTGCTTAATGTTCAGAAATAGAGACATGTGTCTTTATTTGCATATCAATAAAGACATGCAAAGAACCTGACCAGATATGGTGACAGAATCTAAAAATTTGCAAAATAAGTAATTTTAAAACAAAATGCTAAAACCCCCTGCTGCACCCCAAACTCCTTGGAAGTGTGTGTGGGAATATGAAAAGACCCTTTATATTAAAGGTGGATGTCCTGTGACATCAACTCCGTAAAGAACAGATATCAAGAACCAGTCCTTTATACATATTGGCGTAGAATAACTCAGGCTCCGGTTCCTCCCAGAACACTCAGGTAGAGCAGAGACTGAGGAGCTGACTGAAGGTGACAGTGAGAAGAAGAAATCCCTGAGGGTTGGGATGCGGTCCAGAAGCATTTCTGTGAAAAATGGAAAGTTTATTTCAGAGAAAATTCTTCTAAGCTATTATTGCCTTTTTTCCATACACAGTTTTCCTGAGCTCAATGGAATAGATGTCCAACAGCAGTTCCCTCAACGAGTTCCTCCTCCTGCTGTTCTCAGACATGCGGGAGCTGCAGCTCTTGCACTTCTCACTCTTCCTGGCCATCTACCTGGCTGCCCTCCTGGCCAACGGCCTCATCATCACAGCCGTAGCCTGCGACCACCGCCTCCACACCCCCATGTACTTCTTCCTCCTCAACCTCTCCCTCCTTGACCTTGGCTGCATCTCCACCACTGTCCCCAAATCCATGCACAATTCCCTCTGGGACAGCAGGGACATTTCCTACTTGGGTTGTGCTACCCAGGTCTTTTTCTTTGTCTTCTTTATCTCAGCAGAGTATTGTCTCCTCACTGTGATGGCCTATGACCGCTACGTTGCCATTTGCAAACCCTTGCACTATGGGATCCTCCTGGGCAGCAGAGCTTGTGTCAAAATGGCTGCAGCTGCCTGGACCAGTGTTTTTCTCTATGCTCTCCTGCACACTGGGAACACATTTTCCATTCCCCTCTGCCAAGGCAATGAGGTGGAGCAGTTCTTTTGTGAGATCCCCCAGATCCTCAAGCTCTCCTGCTCAGATGCCTACCTCAGGGAAGCTGGAGTTAGTGTGGTTAGTCTTTGTTTAGCCTTTGGGTGTTTCATTTTCATCATGGTGTCCTATGTGCAGATCTTCAGAGCTGTGCTGAGGATCCCATCAAAGCAGGGCCGTCACAAAGCCTTTTCCATGTGCCTCCCACACCTGGCTGTGGTCCTCCTGTTTGCCAGTACTTCATTTTTTGCCACCTGAAGCCCCCCTCCATCTCCTCCCCACTTCTAGATCTGGTGCTGGCTGTTTTGTACTCGCTGGTGCCTCCTGCACTGAACCCCCTCATCTACAGCTTGAGGAACAAGGAGCTCAAAGCTGCACTGAGGAAACTGGTTCAGTGGATACAATGCCAAGACCATCTGCATCTACTGCACGACTGACAGTGTGTATCTACTCATCCCCAGGGTAACGGGCAGTAAGGGTCTTCCTTCCTTCCTTCCTTCCTTCCTTCCTTCCTTCCTTCCTTCCTTCCTTCCTTCCTTCCTTCCTTCCTTCCTTCCTTCCTTCCTTCCTTCCTTCCTTCCTTCCTTCCTTCCTTCCTTCCTTCCTTCCTTCCTTCCTTCCTCCCTCCCTCCCTCCCTCCCTTCCTTCCTTCCTTCCTTCCTTCCTTCCTTCCTTCCTTCCTTCCTTCCTTCCTTCCTTCCTTCCTTCCTTCCTTCCTTCCTTCCTTCCTTCCTTCCTTCCTTCCTTCCTTCCTTCCTTCCTTCCTTCCTTCCTTCCTTCCTTCCTTCCTTCCTTCCTTCCTTCCTTCCTCCCTCCCTCCCTCCCTCCCTCCCTCCCTCCCTCCCTTCTTTCCTTCCTCCCTTCCTCTCTTCCTCTCTCCCTGCCTCCCTTGCTCTCTTCCTCTCTTCCTTCCTCTTCCTTTCATCCTCTCTTCCTTTCTTTCTCTCATCGTCTATCTCTGTCTCTCTCGTTCTCTCACTTTCTCTCTTTCTGTCTGTCTTCCTTTTCCTGCTTAAAGATAAAATGATTCAATTGGTAATATTTCAGCAGCAATAAGCTGCCCATCCTTCTACTCAAGTAATATCTAATTACTCTCAGACAACTCGTGATTTTGGCATTCTTGCTTTAATAATGAGGTTTGTGCACAAGTTTCTGAATTCATCCCACTTCTCCAGAGGTGTTAACCGTGTCTTTCTGACCCAGAGGTCTTCTTTAAATGTGTCTATCATTGTGTCAGAGCTGTCGTTCCCCTAATTAAAGGGTATGTTTTCAGTGCATCTTGTAGATTCGGCTCTTCTTCCAAAGCTGGTGCCAAGAATTTGCTCCATGACATTCAGCCTGAGAGATGCTTTTTGTTTTTCTGGGGCTCTTCATGGGCCCAAGGCAATTTGCTCCTGGGGGGATAGTCCAGGGAATAAGGACTGGATTCAGTTCTCACTTGTGAGTGCTTGGTGCTCCTGATAGTGATGAATGGCCAAGTAGTATCTGCCTGGGACTGTCCCCCGTATGGTGGCCTATGACCACATTGGGGACCTTGCAGGCACAGGGAAAGGAGCTTCAAGAGCCGCCCATGGTAGCTTATACCTGAAGTCATTGTCTGGGTCTAGGGACACATGAACACAGCTGAGCCATTTTATAGGCCCTGTGATTGCTCAGAGCATCATTCACAGATAGAAGCCTCTTGATATGGTGTTCTCAGGTACAATGATGCCTGTCCAGCTGGGTCTGTGTCCAACCATGACCACAACAACTGCAGAGTGACCCTGTGACCCCAGAGCACCACAGCCCACTCACTCTGCAGAGCAGCACCAGCATCTCGGGGTCCTGCAGGGAGCACCTGGAAGGCTCCAGGACCTTCCAGGCAGACCATAACTAAGGAATGAACCTGGGGAAGGGTTTTCCAGGGAGCAGGGATATCCCTGGGGAAGGGGAAAAGGAGCAATTGTGCTCTTAGAAGGAGGAATAAAAGGGGAAAAGAAATATGTTTCTCTGCATGTCGGCTAGGGGCTGGCTGCTGTGTCCCTGGCAGCAGGAGATGCCAGCAGAGCCCCAGGGCAGGAAGCCTTGTGCTGTGCTGGAGAGAGGGGCTGGCATGGGGGCTGCAGGCAGCCTGGGGTAGGGAAGCTCTGGGATACAGGAACAAGAGGCACAGAGTGTCCCTGTCCTCTGTGTCCGTATGGGGGCCATTTCCAGCTTGGAGCCTGATGGGGCACCTGACACACACAGCCCTGTCCCCTGGAGCTGCTGTGCCCACAGTGGGGGACAGGGCTGTGGGGTGAGTGCCCTGCGGGGGGCACTGCTGTGGGGCCACCCCCAGCCTGGTCTGCTCTGCTGGGTGGGCTGGGAGAGGGCAGGGCAGGTGGGGAGAGCTGGAGAGGGGCTGGGCTGGGCTGGAGAGGGTCCGGAGAGGAAAAGGACGTTTGCTGAGCTGGGTGTCCTTGGTTGCATGGCCTGGCTGTGAAGGGGCCTCAGGGCATTTGTCACAGATTGGTCTGTCACTTTGGCCATTTCCAGCACTCCTCCAACATTGGACATTTGCAGGACTCAGCAGGGGCAGGTTGCAGGGGGTGGCTGCCCAAGCAGGAGGGCTGTGGTGGGCTGAGATACCAAGGGTTGTTGCTGGGTCCATACTGGGGAGACCTTTCCCCATCCTGGAGTGCTCCCTGCCCCATGTGGTGCCTGCACATCAGGACCATGGGACGCTTGTATTTCCTTCGGGATCTGAGGCTGCCTTCTTGGCCTGTCTCCTGAAGCAAGAGCCATGCAGAGATGCAGCAGAAGCAGGACATCTTCTTTGGGGGAAGCTGAAGAGAGGGCTAAAGCAGTGAAGCAGGATGGGGCAAGCATGTGCGTGAGAGCTGGTTCCTGCAGGTGGTCATTGGCCGCAATGAGCCAGGATGTTGGGCGCACTCAGCTGCTCCCCGTGTGCCGCATGACTCCCGCTGGGCCTGGCAGTGCTGCCTTCCATCTCATCTACCAACAACCTCCTCGTCTTCTTCCTTGCTTGTCCTGTTTTGTCAGGCACCATACACTTATTCCCAGCTCCATAAGGGAGCAAGAAATCCCACAGCCTGGCATTGGAATGGATGCACATTGCTGGAAAAGAACCATTGTTCCTTTGCAGGCCTGGCCTTGGAGGCTCCCTTCCTTTCCAGAGAGCAATGACTGCTCTCCTGAGGATGAGCTTGTCCTCTCCTGGCACTGCTTGAGTGCAGGCATTTAGAAGGGGAGCGCCTGAGTGTTGAGCAGAGCTGCGATCCCCGCTGCCGGTCGGGAATGCTCTTTGGCTTCATCATGTCCTACACTCTTTTTCTGTGCCACAATTTCCAAGAAGGAAAAAAAAAATAAGAAGAAATAAAAAGAATTGGAAATGGAAAGAAGAAAGGGAAAAAGAGAAAAGAAAACAAAACAGCATTAGGAAAAGATTAAAAGGAAAACAAAAAAAAAAAAAAGAAAAGGGAAAAGAAAAAGAAAATGAAGAATAGAAGAAGTGAAAAAGAAGAAGAAAAAAAACAGATGGAAAACTGGCTGGGACATCCCAAAGGGCCATGTGTGAAGAAAGTCCTAGAGGGAACCTTTGCAGGCCCTCCCTTGCTCCTAGGGTCTGAAATCTTAGCACTACACACACACATCTTCAGTGGGGATGATTTTAGTGCCTGACATCACTTGGATAAAACATACAACACTAAAACAATGATACAGGAATATATATTTAAACAACAACAAAAACAGAACAATATATTAAACGATAACAACAACAATAATAAAAACAATATCAATAAAACTAACAACAGGAATATCAACAATATCAACAGGAACAAATACTACTATAAAAGTCTCTAATGAAAAATCCAGATAAGAAGTTATTGCTGCAGTCCCTGGGCCCAGTGCTTCCCAGCAGCAGCCAGAGCGAAGGGGAGCTTGGTCTGCAAGGGAAAAGGAGGCGTGAGCAGGGCCGAGGAGCGGCTCGGGGGCTCCCGTGGAGCAGAGGCTCTTTGGCGGCTGCGCGGGCTCTTTGGCAGCAGCGCTGCCGTCATTGGTGCCCTGGCAGAGGCTTGGCGTGGCCAGCGCAGCCCAGAGGCCGGCAGAGGGGCTGAGGCAGCAGGTGCCCAGGCCTTGGGCGCTCCTGCGCCCTGTGCAGCTCTGCCCCGGCGCCGTGGCCCGCCAGAGCGCCCGCACACCTGGGCCAGGCTCCCGCGCGGCTGCTCCCCAAAGGCAGCGCGGAGCAGCGCCAAGGGGCCGGGCACAGCCCCAGCTCTGCCCGTGCAGCCGGCAGCAGGGACCATACCTGGGGGCTGCAGCCGGAGCTCTCCCAGTCCATCGGCTCTTCTTGGCTGCAGCCGATCAGGGTGATGCTCCCCACGGTCTGGAAGAGAGGAGGAGACCTTGGTGGGGACGGTGTGTGGGGAAGAGGAAGGGCAAGGGCATCCAGGGGCTACGGGGGCTGTACCTGGCTGCTGCCGTAACTGAGCCACTCCATAGGCTCAGGGTGGTCCCCTGAAGGCCCCCTATCCATGTGCGGAGCCTGTAAGAGAGAGGGAGGCATTTTCAAGACAAGTCCCAGAGCTGGGGAGGTCTGGCCCCAGGGCCCCTCTTCCTGCAGCGAGAATCAGGAAAGCGAGAAGGGGCCAACCCCATCCCCAGCTGTCCATGTGCACCCGGCAGCAGCAGCAATACCTGGAGGGCACAGCTAGAGGTCTCCCACTCCATAGGCTCTTCATCCTGGCTGCATCCAGCCAGGCCGTGGGTTCCGGGGCTCTGGAAGAGAGCAGGAGAGCATAGGGGGACAGTCATGGTGGCAGATCTGGCTCTGTGCATGGGGCCTCATTTCCCCTGCGTGCACGGGGCAGGCGGTGCACAGAGCCAGGGCGCCAGGCTCAGGCAGCAGCCCCCGAGGCCTTGGCCGCTCCTGGCCCTGGCGCAGCTCTGCCCCAGCACCCAGGCCTGCCAGAGCTCCCTGCCACCTCTGCCACCAGCCCTGCGGCTGCTCTCGCAGAGCCAAGCGCCAGCCGTCCCCGCGCAGCCTCTGCCTGCACGCACAGTACCTGCAATGAGCTCTCCCATTCCATTTCTTCGACTTCACATTTATCCATTTTTTTCACTGTCCTGAGTCTGCAACGGAATGGAATTGTTTACATTTGCAGCCATGAGAGCAGGGATCTCTGTCCCAGGAGCCTCTTGGCATCTCCATGTGCGGGAGCAGTGGGGCACAGAGCAGGAAGTGCTGGGCCAGCCTGCATCAGTCCCCTTGCCTCCAGCAGGCCCTTTGGCAGGTAGGCGGGGAGCCCAGTGCCAAGTGGAGGAGAGGAAAGGGCAATGTGAGAGGTGTGAGCACCAAGTGTCGCGCAGTGGCTTTGGAGCCTCCCCTGGGAGGCATCGCGCAGGCTGCCCTGCAGCCCCGCAGCTCCCCTGCATCTTGTGGGCACCACGGGTGGCCCCTGGTGCTGCGCGGCCCTGCTGCTCACCTGGCCTTGCTGCTGCGTGGCCAGCACTGGGGCCACTGTGAGGCGCAGCGCTGGGAAGCATCCGTGTTCCCGTGGCGATAACTGCCCCTCTGGGATATTCCACTGCTGCGTGGGGGGAGGAGGGCAGTGGCAGGGGCCAGGGGGGCCACCGTGAGGAAGGGTCTGTGTGTGCTGGACTCCCCCTGGCACTGCTGAGCCTGGCGACAGGAGGACGTGAGGAATGAATGGTGAACAAACTGGAGAGAGGAGATGGAGGAGATGAAGTGATTGGAACAACCCCTTTTCCCTGCTCTTGGCTCCCTCACCTTTTGCCTGCTCTTCTGCAATGACACCTCTACCTCTTTTGTTGGTCTTCTTGGCTATTTCTCCAGGCCTGAATGTGCAGAATACCCATTTGGAGAGGAGGAACAAAAAGTCTTTGTTCCTGGAGCTCCCTGCATTGTCATGGATGGAGAAAGGGTGCACCAGGAGAGAAGGGCTTTCCTCAGAACACTCGTTTCCAGGCCACAAGGGCTGTCCCGCCAGCTCAGCCTTTCCCGCTCCTCCAGCTCCTGCCTTGCTGGGAGAAAACAAGGGAAGCCCCAGCCCTCTGCAGCGCCACGCGTCCCTGTGAACCCTGAGCTTTAGCTCCTTGTTGTGGCCCACGTGTCTTGTCGCGCTCTCTCCTGAGCGCGGCCAGGTGCTGCCTGTGCTGGCTGCAGTGGCGCAGGTTGCAGACGCCCCATGGCGAGATGAGGGCAGCAAGGAGGCGGCGCTCGTGGCGCTCCCGCGCAGGCTGCCTTGCCAGGAGGAGCGCTGGCCCCACGGGAGCTGCTCCCCTGCGCGCGCGGCCCTGCCCAGCGCCGGGGCCCTTGGCTCCCAGCAGCCAGCGCGGAGCCGTGCTCCTCGCTGCGCCGCCTGGCCACGCACCCGCTGCTGCGGCAGCGCCGCACAGCCTCGCAAGAGCAGCTCGCAATGCCCGCAGCGAGCGCTGGGCTCCTCCTGCCCCTGCAGGGACAGCAGCACAGCAGCCCTGCGCCCTGCACGCGCACGGGGCGGCTGCAGCCAGCGCTCTCCCAGCCTCCCCCTCCCACGGAAACTCCTCTGCTCACCCACATGGACAACCCACTTGACCATCCTTGCTCATGTAGCCTCCTCTCCTCAGTCTGTGCAGGTTGTCTTTGTGGTTGGAGGACTCCCACAAATGGGGGTCCTGCAGACAGTTCTTCTCATTGCCCAGTACGTGACAGGATGGATGTGCAAGAGCAAAGAGAACAGATGTCTGTTGAAGCTTTAAAATACATTGTGCATGTCAAGATGAGGGTAAGGTGGATGAGGGAAGAGACCAGGACACTTTGGAGATTTGTCAGCCCATAGGGTAGCGCTCTCCAGGCTCTGAGCTTGAGGGTGATTCCGTGCTCAGCACATAGCTCAGCTCTAAACCTGGGGCAACCGTACCCAAAGGAAAGCTTATTCTTTTTGGGAGACTCTTCACTGTAGGAGAATCCTCAACTCTACAGCTCCTGTCCCATGGCTGTGTCTAGAAGGATCCTTGACCCGTTTCCCCAGCAGAGAACTCCTGGCATTTACAGCTCTGCAAAGACAGAGCTCACAAGAAGTTTTTGGTCCCTGCAGAGAGTCTCTTGGGGCTGCATGAGCATCGCTGGCCCTGCTGGAAGGAGCCCGTCCCCTGGCCGCCTTGCTGCCTGCTGCACGCAGGGCCCCGCTGCACACTTCTCCAGGGCCACACGCCAGGCTGCCCTTGGCTCTGCAAGCTCCTACCTGGGCACAGAGCTGTGCTGGATCCTGCTCTCCCACCTCCTGGACACCATCTGGCTCCTGCTCCTGCCACCTCCTGCCTCCTCGCAGCGCATGCACCAGCCCCTGTCCCACTGAGGACTGCAGCTCCCGCTGACAGCAGCATGTCCCACTGCTTTGCTCTGGGAATCTTGCAGGATGCTCGCTGTGTCAGGGCAAGGAAAGGAAGAAGAAGAGGGGACTTTTCTAGCCCCTTTTGACTGCTTTTACCTCTTCCCCCAGCTTAGACATGTAGAAGACAAGGCTGCAGCTTGGCTCCACAGGGATCTTGACCTCACGCGGCAAGTTCAGCAGCTCAGTCAAATTTCCCTGAGTTGCTGCCTGCTGCGTGTGGGCTCCAAGACAGAGGCGCTCCTGGGCCTTTGGAGCGCAGGCTGCAGAGCCTTCCTGCAGAGCAGCTCCCAGGAGTGTTGCCGTTCAAACGGCGTGGCGACCTGGTTCAGGAACGGCACGGCGACCACCCCCAGGCCGCTCGGGCCATCAGCTCGCTGACACCAATGTGGTGGACGGCAAATGGCGTTTATTGATGGGTAACAAGGTGTTATATAGTTAAGGGTTACAACGTCACATCCGTCTGCTTACATCATAAACTAAACGCTATCGGCTATTAGGGGCCTTTTCTTTCCGTACAGCGCGATATCTTCCGGCCGCCGGACCCTAACTATCATCTGCAACATTTCCCCCCTCCCTATGCATAACAAAACTAGCTAAAATACAACTATCTTATTCTTACTTATTCTTATCTTATTCTAATTACTTATTCTTATTATTATCTTATTCTTTTTACTATCTTATTCTATTCTTATAGTTTATAACAATCGTAAAATTATATATCATAAACTTGACATAGAAACATAAGGCACAAAGAAGAAGGCAGGTAGAAGTTAGGGGATGACAGGTAATACCAGGGTGTAGGAATAGGGTGTACCTTGGGATAACTTGGGGATAATACTGAGTGGATATATTCTTAAAGCAGTTGTCGGTGTCCTACTAACATGATGTTAATCTTTTCTAGCCGACTCTTGACAAACGGCATGAGCTTATTCAATATACAGGGTCCAAAGATTAGTGTCATCATGATCACTGTGATCGGCCCTATCAAGGTGGATATCAGGGTGGTTAACCACGGCGAACTGGTGAACCAATTTTTGTACCAGCTGTGTTTGGAAAAGGGTTCAATGGGTGTTGGTTGGCAAGGCGTGACACTGAAAACTGGTGACCCTGTAGTTATTTTAGTACTAATTACTCGAGATTGTTCGATCTGTTCAATTACCCATTTAAAGAGCTGATGTGACTCTATTTGTCCTATAGTGACAAGCTCCAAAATTTAGATCACGCAAAGGCATCGCGGCCCCCTCTTGCAGAGGCTGTTTTGTTGTTTTCTGAATTCGGTCGGCGTGGAACTCACAGGCTCGGGCGGGACGCCTGTCACCGGGGCGTCCGATGATCCGGTCCTGTGAACACAAACTCACAATTTTCATTAGTTTTATTTTGAAGGTCTGGTTTAACAGACTTAAGCGGGCACCACTTGACTCTGCCATCTTTCCTGACAGTGACCTTTGGGTCGATCTCGGCATGGGGGGAGCGCTGCCAGCGAGTCCCCCAGCCAAGGGCAGTTTACTGCAACGTGGCCGGCCTGGCCACATTTAGAACCTGCCATTACGTTGGCTATTGCGGTGTGAACAGACACCTGAATTGGGGTCAGATGCTCTTCCTTTGCAACATGCTTAATCATGTCTGCGATACTTGACCCTGCCGGCAATGATCGCAGGATTTCTTTGGTTGCCGAATTGCATTGTTGGCGTAAACATTCCGCTACGACCGGGCCTTTTGCCTCCGTGGGCAGGGACGAAGAGTCGACCGCTGCCTGGAGACGATCTACAAATTTTGTAAAACTCTCACTTTCACTTTGCTTTATTGAGGACCATGGCGATGGTTTGGCAACAACTCTACAGGCTGTGCGAATGGCTTCTCTGGCCGCACGAGTAGTTGTCATAACTTCATGGGCCCGCAGGCCATGGGCCTGCGCCTGGGGGGTGATCATTGTTGGATCTGCACCCATTAACCGCTGCAGGCTGGAGCCGTGTAATGGATGATCTGCCCCAGTTACTTGGGCTAAACACTTTGTACAGTTGTCTTCCCATTCTTGTCTGAAAACGATCATCCCTGCTCCACCAAAGATCAGCCTACAAGTTTGTTTTATATCGAACGGGAGCATATCGTCCCCCCCGAAGATACCATCTATGAGGGTCGAGACCATGGCAGAATTAGTCCCTTTATCTGCAATTGCTTTAACAATTGCTTGTACGTCCTTAGATTTTATCGGCGAGTGGACCCTCTGTCCCCCCTCCGTCACCCGGACCGGGAACGCTAGCGCGGCCGATGGGGCCCAGTCGGCACATGCGATCTTTATTTCCTTCCAGTCCATGAGAGGGGTTTCTCCCCTTCGCGGTTTTTCTTTAATTCGGATGAGAATATTTTGGCTCTTAGCTCTGTTTACCTTCATTTCCTCCTTCCTTAAGTTTGAATCAGTTGTGACCCACTCGTCCTCACTAGTGTCTGATCCAGAGTCGGAACTCGACTGACTGGTCACTTCCGGGCTCCGGTACTTTCTCGTTGGGCTCCGGCCCCGCCTACTTCCGTCCCGCCTACTTCCGTTGCGGGCGGGCTGTTCCCCCCTCCTTGGCTCGCCCCGCCTCCTACTCACAGAGGCGTTTTGTGAAATGGCCGCTCTGATCGGTTCTCAGCGCCTCACTCGGGCCTCCCTCACCTGTCCGGTCACCCCCACCACCTTTCTCCTTGTTGTCCTCCTCTCTTGTTTATCTAACGGTTCCCGTCTGTTCCCGCCAGGAGCATCCTCACCCCGACCTTCCCCTTGTGGCTCAGCGCCATTTTGGGGGCATAGGGCAGTGGCCTGGCCCAGACGTCCCCAAGCTCTGACTTCTTTTCAATGTTCCTAGCTTCCTCGGCTAGCTCGCCCCAAACAGATTTCGGCTGTTTTTGCTCCTCTGTAAGCGGGACGGGGTTCGGGGATGGAGGGGACGTATCGCCCTCTTGCAGATCTTTAGGCTCAGCAGAATCACCATCATCTGGGGGGTGCAAAGTCTGTGCGGCTGCCCCAACTCCCATTTTCGGGGTGGCCAACAAACAGTCCCTTACCGCCACCCAGGTCTCCTGCTCTTTTCTAGCTTTCTGCAAAGCTTGTACAGCTTTTCCCCAAGCCTTAAGGTTTTTCCCACAACCCAAATACATCGTCTCCTCAGCTAACGCCTTGGTACATTTGTCCCACACTTTAGGGACACACTTCAGGGACTTCAGAATATCCACTGGCTGGTTTATAACCTTAATTTTTAAAAGCTTCGCGACAGCGAGAGTAAAATCTTTTGGCTTACAATCAATCCCCCAATATTTATGTAATTGCGATACAACCTTCACAAGGGCTTCCATCCTCCCTGTTGCTCTGGTAGCGTCCTCCTCGCCGGGCTGGTCCTGCCGCTCCGGCCGCCGTTCACACCGTCCAGGCGATGATCCCGGGTTTCGGCACCACTTGTTGCTGTTCAGGCGGCGTGGCGACCTGGTTCAGGAACGGCACGGCGACCACCCCCAGGCCGCTCGGGCCATCAGCTCGCTAACACCAATGTGGTGGACGGCAATGGTGTTTATTGATGGGTAACAAGGTGTTATATAGCTAAGGGTTACAACGTCACATCCGTCTGCTTACATCATAAACTAACACTATTGGCTATTAGGGGCTCTACCTTTCCGTACAGCGCGATATCTTCCGGCTGCCGGACCCTAACTATCTGCAACATAGGGATGTGGTGGGGTTTGCACCTGTGAGGTCACCTCCGTGTGAGCAGCTGGGTTTGGGGTTTAGGCTTTAGGGTTGTGATCAGTGGCGCAGAGCCTAGTTGGAGACCTGCAACTATTGGTATCAGGAGTCAGTCAAAACCTGTTCAGTTCATTAATCAGTGACCTGAAGGGGCAGAGAGCACCCTCAGCAAGTTTGCTGAGGATAGAAAAGTGGGAGGAATGGCTGATAGCCCAAAGGTCTGTGCAGGCTTTAAGAGGGACCTAGGCAGCCTGGAGAGTTGGGGGTAGAGGAATCTTATGAAGTTCAACACGGGCAAATGCAGGGTCTTGCAGCTAGGGAGGAATAACCGCATGCACCAGGACAGGCTGGGGGTTGACCTGTTGGAGGACAGCTCCACAAAAAGGGACCTGGGAATCGTGGTTGGCAAAAAATAGACCATGAGCCATCAGTGTGCCCTTGTGGCCACTGATACTGGTGGCTGAGGTCTGACAGTACTCAGAGTGCCCCACAATATTGCAATGGCAGGAGATGCCTTTGGGTGGCCACTAGCTCCAGGCTGTGGTGTTTCACTGCGGGTGCAGGAATCGTCCTCCACTGCCCCTTCCCTGGGCCTCCTGGGTCCCCACTGCCTCCCTGGGGATTGCAGAGCCCTCCTTTCCCCATGTGCACCTGGGTTTAGTGCTCTACCTTCTGGTCCCTGCACTGTGAGTCATCCTTGTTTTGTTAAAGCTGCACTCAGTGCCCACTCCCAGGCAACCCCTGTGCCTGGAGATCCCCTGGGGGTTCTCTCATCAGCACAGTCACGTGTGGGGCAGCCTGGCACAGGCAATGCAGAAACCATTGCTCATCTGCAGTGGTCACTGAGAGATGGACCCTAGATTGAGGCTAACAGATCACCCTGGAATGCTGAGGTCATCCCCTGGATCTCATGGAGTTCACAGGCAGAAGATCAGGCCCATTTGTGGTTGCACACCCTAGGGCATATTTTCTGATTCCAGTTTCTAAAGAGAGGCGAGATTCAGGACCATCATAGGGCAGATCCCCTTCTATTATGGAAATGTTGTTCTGGAATCCAGCTGTGTCTTAAGGGAGCCCAAGGACTGGTCCTGCCTGTTCTTCCAGGGTACGGGGAAAAACAAGCCTATCTCTACCAGGTTATGAGATTTCCTGGGCCATATCTGCAGAATAAAGCGTGGAAGGACAGCACGGAAATGAGGAGGCCAACTCTAAATAGAGAAAGTCCTGCTGCCCTCCTGGATTGTGTCTTCAGAAAAGATGAACTGCCATGGGAAGGCTCCCTCTAGACTTTCCTTCAATTCACTCATGTTTAGTTTTGTGTGTTGGAGCTTGGCATGGAACCATGGAAACCTGTGGTGACATTTGGTTGCCATTTCTGTCATATTAGAGAGATTTGAGATCACACTCTAACCATAGGCATGAGAGCTGAGATCTCCTAAACAACACTGGACCCCTGGTCTCAGCCCACCTGCCCTTGTCCCGCCGTGACTCTGTACCCCAGAGGTCCCTTGGTGTCTGTGCTGGAAAAGACACTGCAGAGAGAAACTCTCCTGCCTGCACTGGGCACATCCAAGGGAGCTCAAAGAAGCGGCTAAGAGAATCCCCCCTCTCTGCTAGTGAAGGGGGAAGCCTGGCTTCCTACTTTATCATGATCTATCTTTAAGTGCTAAATGAGAGATTCCTGTGCAGATGTGACAAAAACTAGGTATCTTTATTTTATTATTTATTATTTTAACGTGGATGTGAAAGAGAGAAGTAAAAAGGAAAGAAATGGATAAAATACAGCCTTGATGCCAGATATCCTGGTGAGTGAATGAAACAGTTGTTATCATTGACCTTGTACCCACTGGATGAGTTTCTTCAGTGCCTCCTTCAGCTCCTTGTTCCTCATGCTGTAGATGAGGGGATTCAGGGCTGGAGGCACCACCGAGTACAGAATGGACACAACCATATCTAGAAGTGGGGAGGAGATGGAGGGGGGCTTCAGGTAGGCAAACAATACAGTACTGACATCCAAGAACACCACAGCCAGGTGTGGGAGGCACATGGAAAAGACTTTGTGCTGGCCCTGCTTGGAGGGGATCCTCAGCACAGCTCTGAAGATCTGCACGTAGGACACCACAATGAAAACGAAACACCCAAAGCCCAGAGAGACAGTAACCCCAATGAGCCCAACTTCTCTGAGGTAGGAGTGTGAGCAGGAGAGCTTGAGGATGTGGGGGATCTCACAGAAGAACTGCTCCACCACATTGCCTTGGCAGAGTGGCAGGGAAAATGTGTTCCCAGTGTGCAGGAGAGCAGTGAGGAAACCACTGGCCCAGGCAGCTGCTGCCATTTTGACACAAGCTCTGTTGTCCATGAGGGTCCCATAGTGCAGCGGTCTGCAGATGGCAACGTAGCGGTCGTAGGCCATGACTGTGAGGAGAGAAATCTCTCCTCCAAGTGATACGACGAGGAAAAATATCTGGGCAGCACATTCCAAATAGGAAATGGCCCTGGTGTTCCACAGGGAATTGGCCATGGCTTTGGGAATAGTTGTGGAGATGAAGCCCAGGTCGACGAGGGAGAGGTTGAGGAGGAAGAAGTACATGGGGGTGTGGAGGCGGTGGTCACAGGCTACGGCTGTGATGATGAGGCCGTTGGCCAGGAGGGCAGCCAGGTAGATGGCCAGGAAGAGCGAGAAGTGCAAGAGCTGCAGCTCCCACGTACCTGCAAAAGGCAGGAGGAGGAACTCGTTGAGGGAGCCGCTGTTGGACATTTCACTCTCTCCAGGCTTTGTGGATTGTTCAGAAAAGCAAAGATTTTGAGAAGATATCCCAGATTTTTAATGTTAAGTATCTCCCAACTTGTTCCAATTCTAATACACTGCTCATATTGCCTGTTCATGGAGATTTTTGTGCAGCTCCCTTCCTTGAGCCTCAGTGCAGGGTGGCTGAATGTGCTTTGAGGAGCAGAGACATCTCCCCATGGGCTCCAGAGAAGTCTGTCCAGCCCTACAGTAGTGGGAAGGAGACAAGAGGGGCGATGAGCTCTAAGATTCACAATTTTTCAGGTGAAATTCCCCTGGTTTGTAAAAGGACTTTTCAGTATCTACAGCACCACTTCTAATGAATGTGTATTGAGAGCACAATTTGGGGATTTTTGACATTTATTTTGACATGTATTTTCTTTGGGATGCCCCTCTCACCTCTGCAGACTGTTCCTCACAGGCAGAATTTTTCAGGAAATCGTGAGAACATGGCCTTATAGTCACGTTATGCAGAGTGAGGAGACCTCCTCTGCATATTAGCCTTGATTGCAGCTGTTGTGTGCCCAAACCTCTTTGAAGTGCATGGTGATTTCGCTCATCAGTTGCCCTAGAAAGAACCCAGCCCCTCCTAAGAGCAGACCAGTCCAGTTTCAAAACCTCGAATCTCCAACTTCTCTCCCTTTCTCAGGGCACCTGAGGGAGGTCTCCAAGCTTCGCTTCTAGCCAAGAATATGCAGGACTCTTTTCAGCTGCCCATATGCAGTTTCCAAACCGTTTTTTCATACTCTCAGTCTCTGTAACAGATTCTTCAGAGGTCTCCTGGACATCACAGAGATGGCAGGAGGCAGCAATGTCCCTCCTGAGGGCACCTCCAAGTCTGTTAAGACATTACAGGCAAAAGGGTCAAATGAAGTTGCATTGAAGATGGACTGTGCTTAAGGGAGAGTTAGCTCAGTTCCTAAACCCCTGGGCTGCATTTCCTGGAGTTGCACATGTTAGAGGGGACTGGAGGCACCTCACTCCCATGCATATTCCTCTCTTCCACAGCTTACAGGGTAGGTGTCTGAACTGCATCTGAAAACTCTGCAACCATGGGGAGCCCAAGAGAAGAACAGGAGGGGAAACAAGGAGCAATCCTGCGATCCTTCCGCCAAGGGGAGAAAGGGAAGACAGGCAGAGGGGCGCTCAGGAACACCCTTACCTCACCTATGTGGGCATGCTACCTTGTGAGGTGGCATTGCAGAACATGCATCTGATGCCCCTATACTGGGCAGCAGGAAATGTGCCCATAGCAGGAGGGATGCCCCTGTCCTTTGGCAGAGATCTGGCTGTAGTGGAGTGGGCTGATACCCTGGACCCCAAGGCTGTCAGCGCGGAGAGGCTGCTGGGTGGCAGAGGAGACGTGGCAGGGCTTGCTCAGAGGAAGGTGTCCGCATTGGAAGGACTGAGCATGACTTCCCCAAATCCGTCCTCCCATCATGGTGGGCACTTCCCTCTCCTTCCCTGACCATCTCTGCTGCCCACAGCAGTCCCTGATGGCACCTTACTCTGTCCCAACAATTTTTGTCAGTCTGTGCTCACAGAGCACATCACCTTTGTGTGCTCAGTTCTGCCCTACACAAGCCTCTGGGGACAGGGCACTGTCCAGGGGCATCGCTGTGGAGGCACAACTAAATTAAATTGCACAAGGTGATGCTGATGCTGTCTGCAGACTAAGGTGGGTGGGAGAGGCTATATAAAATTTCTCACAGACCTATTGATCTCTGAGAGGGAAGGCTTGAGTCCACTACCTTGGCAAAACAGAATACACTCCTCTTTTCTCCCTGCAGCAGTTAGGGAGATAACAGAAAGTGCAGACAGGAAGAGGAAAGTTCCTGCCCTTGGAAGTAGCCCTTCTCTTGATCTTCCTCTTGAAAAGACTCTTGGGACATGTCCTGCACATGAACAAGGTGAGCAGACTTGACCGAGGCAGCACAGTCTCAACAGGAAGATGGTCGTGGCTGACGGGGAGCCAGCCCTGCCAGAGCTTCTCTGTGCAGCACTGACCCTTGCAGGCAGCAGAGTCACTGCCCAGGGTGCTCCCTCGGGTGCAGGGATGCTGCTGTGATTCAGAAACCTGGAGAGACCTATGTGCACACCCAGCACTTGCCACCCCTGCAGCGATACCTGGAAGAAAGGAGCAGCGTGCCCTGCCCTGTGAAGGTGCATCAGGGAATCCCTGAGCTGAATCAGCTCCTTCTCCTGCCATGCCCTGGATACTCCAGGAGAGACAAGTGCTATCAGTCAAGGGGTGGGATGGGTTCAGAAGATCCCTCCAGGAAGCTCAGCAGCATTGCCCTGCAGCCAGAGACTTACCACGCAAGGGGCTGTGAAGATTTCTTCCTTCAGTGCGCTCTGCTCTGTCCCCCCACTCCACACTGACGTTCCCCTCTCGCTGCCTTCTCTCCTTTGCTGTCCGCAGCAGCAGGCAGTGCCCGCAGCCCTGCTGCTCTTGGCACAGGAGCTGCTCCTGCACTCGGCTGTCTCTGGGCAGTTCTGCCAGGCTGCCACGAGCTGCCTCCGTCCCAGGAGCCTGGCCCCGCTCAGGAGCAGAGGCCCAGCTGAACTCACCAATTTCTCTGTCCCTCGTGTTCCCTCCTCCTGGGAAATGTTCACTGCAATAGACTGAAGTAATCACCTGTACTCTCATCCCATTGAGTGGAGAGGAACTATTTCCAACATTGCAAGTTCTTTCATCAGAGGATCACTACCTGTGAGAGATGGAAATTTGCTCCTGTGGAACCCCTGATTCTTATCTCTGAACCAGGCAGGACACCTAGTTAGGACAAGAAGGGAGCTCCTTGACACCTGGTTCAGGAATTGACTCAGATGTGTCAGTCTGGGCATCTCGTGCTGATCTAGAAGCCCCTGGCATGAAGTGGGATTCATAAACTCCTGTGAGTTCCACAGGCAGCTTGTGTGATTCCCCTTGCCACAACTGAAGTGAGCACAACACAGAGGTCTGCAAGAGAGCTCCTTGTCTAGGCTGCAATTGCAGTCACTGCAGATGGAGGATAAGAGTCAGTTGATCACATACAAACACTCCCTGGTGACAGTCCAAAAGACTGAGGAGGTCCAAGGCATGTGCCAGTGCCCACTTGCTCTGATGTGGTTCCTGGGAGACCTGCATCATCCTAGAGGATCAGGGTGGGGGCCAATGGGGAACTGCATTGCTCATCTGAGATGACCCCAGATGCCAAATACAATGGCACCCCAGGAACTATGAAGATGAGGCATAGAAAGATTCTGGCATGAAGCAGCAGCTTTGGTAATTCAGTGTGGATACTTGATTTGATGGCATAGAAAAGTGCTGGCAGGGCCTTGTCAGATGCTTGGGGTGTCCCGCACAACCACATGTCTCTAGCAAATGCAGCAGGGCACCTGCAGGAAAATCATGCCCCTTGGAGTGACTGCTGGGCGAGGGCCCCAGGGCATCCTGCTTTTCCGTCCCGTACCCAAAGACATTCCAGCACTGGCTCTAGGGAAAGCCCATCCCGTCTACATCCAGGGTGCTGCATAAATGGGAGGCACTCCGGCCCCGCCATGTCTCTGCTCCAGTCTCTGCCCTCTCAAACCCTTCTAGCTCTCCTCTCCTGAATTTCTGCCCACTCCGCCAGATGATATGAACAAGGACTGGGCTAATGAGGGCCTCAGAGTGGATGGAGCACTGGCTACCAAGGCCTAGGGACTTCTTCAGCAGCACCTTTACTTTCCTAGAGATTGTTTCAAGAAATCTACCATCTTGCCCCATCCCTCAGGCTAGGCAGGTGTGACAGTCACAAATGGTTCATGTGCCCACCTACAGCACCTGCACACACACGCCCATGGTCCCTACAGCACTGCCCTGGCCTTTGGGTGCTTGGCACTCCCTGGATATCCCCTTTCCCCTGCTTATTGGCTTGATGGGGCCAGCAAAGGTGCTGCTGGTGCTGTCAAAAGGCAGAGTGGGCAAAGGCACTTTTGGAGCTTCCGCATAACCTGCTGGTCTGTCCATGGGCTTTGGAGTCTTCAGCCAGTGCCATTGTGGTGGCCTTTGCTCTGGAACAGAGCAGTGAAGCACAGATTATGCCTCCAGCAGCAGCATCCCTGCCCATCTGGGCATGCACTGATGCAAGAAGGAGAACGTGTCCTAAATATTCATGATTTAATTCTGCATTTCATATACTAGAATTCATATTGCTTTCATGTACCCTCATACCAGCTTATTACAAGATGAAATTGGAGAGGACAAATAGCAAGGGTCTTTCTCGCCCTCCTCCCCTTTTTTTTCTCTTCTTTTTCATTTTATTTTTTCAGTAAGATTTGGAGGAGGACCTGGAACTGAGCCCACAGCAGGGCAGCAAGGCTGCAGGTTGTCACATTTCCTTTGGATGGAGACTCTTCCCATCTGCCAGCCTGATGGTCATCAACCAGGTGGCCAAGCCGGTGAGGAGAGCCTTAAACTGGGAGTGACTCAGGGGAGAAGAAAACTTCCGCAAGAGTGAGGAAGTGATGGGCTGGGATGGCAAGGAAAGGTGCAAGTGATGTGAACAAAGGAACCCCTGGAGAGAGCAGTGGGATGCAGGGAGCTCTGCATAGGGACGGACAGAGAGCCTGTCAGGATTGTAGGGATGAGGATTAGAGGGCAGAGCAACAGAGGTGGCCTTGTGTAGATCTTTACTATGGATCTCTAGAAAGGCATCATGATGGAATCCCCACGGTTTTCACCAAGACATTGTGATGGCGTCTTTCTCCACGGTCTCCACCAAGGCATCATGATGGGGTCTCCATAGTCCCCACAAAGGCATCATGATGGGGTCTGCCATGGTGTCCAGCAGGGTATGATGATAGGGGCCCCATGGAAACCGCCAGGGCTTTGTGATGGCAGTGGTAGCATGCCCATAAGGCCATTGTGAGCGGGTGGTCCCCGTTATGACCATGTTCTTGTTGGGGACCAAGGCCCCAGACTCCCCACTCTGAGGAGAGCAACTACATTAGAGGGAGCAGCTCTCCTTGGTGCCAGTGCCAGGTCCCCACGAGAGGATCCTGAACATGGACAAGGAGCGGCAGGCGAACGCCTGCTCCCAGCCCACAGATGGGCTCTCAGGCTTGCAGGAGAGCAGGAGCGAGGTGAGCAGTGGGGCTGAAAGGAGAGGCAGGCAGCAGGGATGGCACCGACACAGAGAGCACAAGGATGGTGTCGAAGGGGAGCTGGGATGAGGGGGGAGTTATGAGCTCTTCTAGGGAGGGCTCATTTATTCCTAGTCCTGAACATTACTTTAACTAGGGTAGATTACGTTTGTGCAAAACTGGCCCCGCTAAAGCAGAGCATTTCCTTGAAGCTGGTCTCCTGCCTTTCTGCACCAGGTGAGAGAGGACGACACTGCTGAGTGTGATGTGCTCTGTGCAGAGAGTGAGGGGTGGCAGGGGCAGCTGTGGGCAGGGATGCTTTTCTGAGCGCTGGGCTCTGAGTGGGACAAGGAAACCTCCTATTTAGTGCTATAGGCCTGATAATAACAGAAATGTTTAGAAAATGTCTTCAAAAACAAAGCTAGAAAGAAATTCAGAGCAAGAATTAAAGCAAATAAATGCTTTGATTTAGCTTCCACCTTTATTCATTGTTCTGTTTTAGCACACTAGACTTTGGTATGATCTTTTCTTCTTGAAAAGGAAAATGATTTTCAGAACTGGGTGGGATGCAGTCCCAGAGTCCTGGACAGCTGGTGCCATTACACATGCCGTGGTCCGCTGTGCCCAGCCTCCCTCTGCAGCTCTGAGGGGCTCTGCTCTCCTGCAGGTCCCTGCAAGAGCTCTCAGGCCCACGCAGGTCACTCAGAGATACTGGGACATCTCCAAGTCCCGCGGGGTGCTGGTACTCAGACACTTGAGCTCTACCTGCAGGCATGAAGGACTGTTTTCAGTGTTTTCCAGTGATCAAGGAGTGGAAATCTTCAGGAAGTTTCTCCATCTGCTGTGAAGAACTATTTATCTGCCCTTGCCTTTTAATTTTCACTGCTCTCTATTGGACTGTAGAGGAAATCTCTGTGATCACTCCCATATTTTCTATGTCTTGAATACATTAATCATTTCTGCATCTCCCCTGGGCAGCCCTTCTCCCAGCACAGCACTCACCCCCACTCCAGGCATGTTCTGCCCCTGGAGGTCTCCTGTGCTCCATGGTGGCTCCATAGCCCCTTCCAGAAGGACGGGCGTCTGTCCCAGCTCTGTAACGAGTGGGACTGTCCTCAGCAGATCCCTCCTGAGCACTCACCCTCTCCAGGGCACGGGGCACCCACAAGTGGCACCTGAATCCAGGCCTCTTTCCCTAACACTTCACTCTAGGAGCTGTTGACCTTTGGCCCATGCAAAACCCAGAGGTTTCCAGGGGGTATTTTGGGGGGCTATTCCCTGTTTCCATTCTTACTTCCAGCTTTGGAAGGGGAGCCCAGTCTTCAAGTACAGACAAGAGAGAATCCTCTTTTACTACTAGAGAGGCCAGTTCTGACCCAGTGTGGGGCAGATTGACAGAAGGGCACTGAGTCAGATCAAGTGGGTTTGTGCCTATCGAGGAGAAAGATGAATTTAGATATTTGTGTAGAAATATGCTTATCAAACACAGAACAGCCAAAACACCACTGTTACATAAAACAGCTATGAAATCACTTTCAAAGACTGATGTGCAACAGGTGTGCCCCATAATTAGAATAAGAGAGATGTGGTGAGATCATCTGAATGGCTACATTCCTTCAATGACAGCATGGAATTCTTGAGGAAATGCTATGTTGAGTGGATAGCTTGGATACATGGAGCTCTTCAATAGGATGAACCAAAGAAAGCAGCTCTGAAGGGTGGAGGACCTCTGGAAAGGCAGCCATTAAGTAAGCATCTGTTAAGAAGAAGAATGCTCCATACAAACAGTTGGTAAAATCAGGAAACATCTCTGCAGCCCAGCTTGACTAAACAGGGAACTGGCATGTGGTCTTCCAGTCAATGAGGCAGCATGTGGAAAGGGGAGGAAGAGAGAGGCTGCAAAGGAGGAAGCCAGAAATATT
Source organism: Tinamus guttatus (assembly GCF_059628265.1). Classification (NCBI taxonomy): domain Eukaryota; kingdom Metazoa; phylum Chordata; class Aves; order Tinamiformes; family Tinamidae; genus Tinamus; species Tinamus guttatus. Next base: position 326,856 of record NW_028288767.1, on the reverse strand, counting down.
GTCCAGCAAAGTAAGGGTGGTTTGAGGAAAGCCAAATCTCCCTGCTCCTGCTTCAGTGGGAGTAAAAGAATGAAGAAGGAAAATGTGGGCTAATGGCTGAATGGGACTGGGATTTTAGCAAGTGCAGCCGTGCTTGGCTTCAGTCAACCTTCACCAACAAAGTGAAGCCTGAGAAATGTCTGAAAGGGGCAACTGGAGAGGTCACTTCTCTGTCCCTGCCCTGGCAAGTACGCGCCCTGGGCAGACCTATGTGGTTGCCTGGGCTTGGGGCTTGGTTTGAAGGTTTGGCATTTTGCAAGACAGGATCAAAGTCCTGTGGGATAAAAGAGCACAAAGTTTGAGCACAGGCTGAGATGAAGGTGAGCCTCAGCTCCATGATAACTGCTGTGGGCTGCTCTTTGGGTAGAAGTGAGATGGAGGACAGTCTGTGGCAGAAGACAGTCTTCCTCCTGGAGGCACCAAAGCAGGCTCGCTGTTCTTCAATTCCTCAGCAGGGTTTCATGCACTGTGCTTCTTAAGATAGAAGTGATAGGCCAGAAAAGAGCAAAGGTGCCCTTAACACAAATCCTTCTGAGAACTTTATCTAGGAATCTGCTTCCAGCCTTACTTCATTGCCATGGTCAATGTTGTGCACCAACATAGTGCTGCAAAATAAGAAAAATTAAATGTATTTCATAATGTCAAAAATGGCCAGAAGTTTTAGAAGGGATAATTTTTGTTATTCTATGAGAATGTTCTGACTTATGACTAAAATCTGCTGTAGGGGTTGGATTCAATTTAATCACACAGAGAGGCTGGTGCTGCTGGAGGTTCCCTGGGGCAGTTGTGTTCCCCTGTGGTGCCGAAATCAAATGTCTGTTAAGACCACTTATTCCCCTGCATTGACTAGAAAGGGAATTCCAGACAACTGCATTTGACAGAGGCAACTACATGGATGGGGTCTGACACTTATCACTTTGAAAGTCAGCTTTGATTCAGATGATCTGCACATCTGCACTTTTCATGGTTTGAGTATTCCTTCTCCCCTTGCTCTTTATCGTTCACCTCTGAACTCTTCCCTTGCTGCTTTGAGCTTCAGGGAGTCTTTCAGGAGACTCTTGTTGTCTCTTAACCAACTCATTCACTGTGTGTCTATCCAGCCTTTACTATCTGGTTGTGAAAAGCAGTTCAAGGAAGGTTATTCCTTGTAGGCTGTAACATTCAGCTACTGGAGTGAGAAAAATGGTTTGATTTTAGCCAGAGTGATCCAAGGCCCCAGTGGCTGATGAGAGAAGTGGCAGGGCTGGGGAGCTGAACAAGAAGGTTCTGCATACAGGTCTCCCCTCAAAAACATTACTTTTCACACATGTCCAGACTTCATTAGGAGACACTCTAGGAATTGGAGAAGGTGCATATGGCTGATTCAGAAAATGGAAGAATAAAGAAAGTTCAAAAAAAAATAGCCATCTTTCTTTTCCAGGTGCTCATTGTAATCAATCTAATGTTAATACACTCCTTTCCAATTAGCTAGAGAAGATTTGAAAATTGAAGAAAATTATGGCAAGAATCATGGCTCCTGAGGGGTTTTGCATTTGACTGACCCCTTGGGAGTTCTTGGTGCTGAGCCCATGAACCACCAATGCTGAGAGGAGACTGAAGAAACTTCTCCAGAAGTTCAAGTCAGAAGCACATCCCCAAGTTTCTTGGAGGGTTAATGGGTCCCTCTGTGGTTCATTACCAAGCAAAGCCTCCCCAGGGGCTGATTAGAGCACAGAGTTGGAAGCCATGATTAAACATAGGAAAATGCAAAGTGCAGCTGCCTCTGATGCCAAGTCAACCCTACATGTGTGTTTTCAAGCAGATTGACCAAAGAGAGGCCCAGGTCCTAAATAGGGGGATCCTTTCCATCATGCTTTGCCCAAGGCTTTTGGTTGGAGCAGTGTGTAGGTGGGAGTGTTCAAGGCCTAGGGCAGGCCACTGATACAGGACACCTTGTGTACCTGGGGGAAAGCAGGCAAGGAGGCCCTGTTGCCAAAAGGAAGAAGTTTCTTCTCTTAAGCCTCAATGGCAGACACACCAGCCATGGCCAAGAGGACATAGTCCTGGTTCTTGAAGAAGTTCTTGGCACTGCCCCCAGTTCTCTCTCCCTTGGGCTCTCCTACACTTTCCCATGCCTGTGTCTGTTTCCCAGCAGCCTATAGACAATCAAGCTGCTTGCTCACCTTGTTCTCACCCCAGCATCTCTCCATCTTTTCCCGTATCTCTCTGTCCTTAGTGACTGTTCTTTGAAACACAAAGGCATGGCTTGCTCTCAGGTCCCCTCCAGGTGACGTGATGTACCACACCACTGCTCTTAAGTGACATTTTTCTTCATGTCAAGCCTGTACCTCAAGCGGCAGTTTGTGGATGCTTCCTCTTCTCAGTTTCTTTCCCACTACCTGAGCAATGTCCATCATCCCTGAAACCACCCTGCAGCCAGTCACAGGCTCCTGCTCTCTTCCCAATAGCTGTAACACTTCAGCAGGCTAAAGAAGCTCATGGCCCTCAGCTTCTGCATGCAGGCCGTGTGCTGCCCAGGCCTGAAAAAGCAACCTCACCCCGGTAGAAGGGTCTGATTCTGGTAATGTCAGCTGCTGACCCACAGGAAAACAACAAAAAAGGAATTTTCCGCAGAACCCTTAACTTCTTTGCACTGAACAAGCCCAAACCCTCTCCTCACAGGGTGGGGCAATGATACTCAAGCCCTCAACCACCTTGGGGGCCTGACACTGAACTCACTTCATGTGATGAGCAGAGTTCTTCTACAGAGAGCCCCAACTGGATGCAGTAGCTAGAGGCACTCTAACGAGTACAGAGTAGAGGACTCTGTCCATGCAGTCCAGGACATGGTGGCCTCCAGAGCATGTTGCTGGCTCACATGCAGCTTGCTGCCCACAAAGGTTCTTTCCTCGAAGAGCTGCTGCCCAGCTGGACATTCCCCAGTCCATATCCCTGCAAGGGTTGGTCTGTCCCAGGAGCAGGACCTGATTTTTTCCTTATTGGAACACCATCTGTAGAAAATAGACAATGCTATCCTGCATAGCCAAGCTGATCTCCCAAGGTGTCTTCTAGTTTTAATGAGCATCAGGATGGACCATCCTTGGGTTGGGTGGCTCTGCTCCTTAAAGACCTGCTGGCTTTCCTAAGCTCCACCACCCTTCAGATTGTCAGTTTCCCCCACGGGGAGGGAGCCTACACAAGCTCTCACCCAGACCTTGATCCATCCCATGCAAGAGCTCCTTCCATCTGAATTGTCCCTTCCCATCAAGGACATCCAATCCACCCTGCTCTTCTCCACTAGCTTTCCTGCCTGCGGAGCTTGTCCTCTGCCATCACAGCCCTCTAGTCATGTGAGCGGTCTCAAAGCATCTCAATTATTCCAACCATGTTTCCGTGCAGTGACAGCTTGTGCCTCTCCATCTGCCCTCCTCTGTGGCCCAGCCTGCATGCAGTTGTGTGCGACATTGGGTTTGGAGAGCCTCAGCTGTGGCACAAAGAAGAGATCTGCAATGGAGAAACCTGTTACCAAGAGCCAAGGACACCGTGTGTGCAATGGCCCCACTTGACAGCGGGGACATGCTTTGTGGAGAGCAGTTGTCAGGGTTATGCTGAAAGGAGGTTCCCACAAAGAGAGCAAAGTCTGGAATGACCAAGGCAAGGGAGAAACAGGAGAGGGATTTGCCTCCTAGGGGTGATTAATGGCAACTTGGGCCTGTGACAGAGGTGAATCCCTCTTCAGAAAGGACAAGGTGCCACTGAAGAAGTGCCTAGACCTGGGCAGCCTGATATTTGCCACACTGAGGTCATCATTAGCCCATTTCCCTCATGTAAGCATGTGAAGAGTTTCCGGAGAGGGAGAGCTACAAGATTTTAAGGGTGAGGCTACTAGAGCAGAGACCCCTTTCCACCACTTGATGACAGGAGCAAGGACAATGAAAGTGATGTTCACAGGGTGACTGGATGGCAGTCCAAGCCAGGACGTGCTTCACTGGTGCACTGTCCTTCAGGGAGATCAATTCAGCTCTGTCCCAGGCGCCAGGTGCTGCAGAGGGAGCTCAGGCAGCAAAACCCTCTCCTGCCAGGACTGGGCGGTCCAACTCTGTTTGTATAGTGTCTATAAGTACCTCAAGGGAGGGAGTGAAGAGGATGGTGTTGGTCTCTTTTCAGTGGTGGCCACCGACAGAACTAGAGGTAATGGCCACAAACTGAAGCACCACAAGTTCCACAGGAACTTAAGGAAAAAATTTTTAACAGTGAGGGTGACAGAGCACTGGAATAGGCTGCCCAGAGAGGTTGTGGAGTCTCCTTCTCTGGAGATCTTCAAAACCCGCTTGGATGCACTCCTGTGCCACGTGCTCTAGCTGACCCTGTGTGTGCAGGGGGTTGGACTAGATGACCTCTAGAGGTCCCTTCCAACCTTAAGCATTCTATGATTCTATGATTCCCCCTACCCCAGACTCTGCAGGCTTTGCTGTCTTAGTGGGACCCTCCTGTCACCATCACATTGCCACCTGCTCTCCATGACAGCATGCCTGTGCTCTGAAGTGCAGCCACCAGAAATGCTGTGTCCTTGGCCCTTGGTAGAACAAGTTTCACCATCACCAACCTGTTCACGGCGCCACAGCTGAGGCTTTGCAATGGAAACATGCACAAGTGCATAAAGCTTGGGGCAGAGAGAGGAGCAGATGGAGGTGCCCATCTGACTGAGAAATATTGCTGAGGTGTGGTGGAATCTCGCACATGATTCTACATCTCATACAGTAGCAGGGTAGGAGATCTTCAGGAGTGAGCGAAGGAAGATGAGTAAAGGGGCTGCTCTTAGTGTGAAGGGGCAGATCAGCTATGTGGAGCTCTTTGAACATGAGGGCTAGGGCCTGAGTTCAAGCTTGTAGGTGACAAGGGTGAGACCACAATGGGAGTGACCAAGCACCCAGGCAGGGTGAGGAGGTGGGTACAGTCCCCTTTAAGCAATGTGAATAAGTGCGTGGCTGAAAGGGCACCCCATGTGCACACAGCCTGCCACCACTGGCTGCAAAGTTGTGGGCATAGTTGTTCTTGGGGACTGGCTGGCTCCTGCAATGATCCCCCAGGTGCTGGGAGAGGGCCGAGGAGGCAGCAGTGCCCTGGTCTCCGCCACATGTCAGCGCCTTCACCTCGCAAACCACAGGAGGACTCACGTCCTTCCTCCCTGCACTCCTCCCAGTGACCAACTCCTCCCCAAAAGCCTGAGGGAGCCTGAGGCCTCCTTGTCCACCCAGAGGACATGTCCTGGATGGGCTCCCATCAACACTGCCAGCTGCTTGTTCCCAAGTGCCTGTCCCAGGAACCATTCTCTGGAGGGGAGTGTTCACTGTGACAGTCACAGGCAGTGCAGTGCCAAGAGGATGGTGCCAGCCTGTTCTTCCAGCCTTCCCTTGGACAAGCAGCTTGTGAGGAGCAGGAATGGCCAGGCCCCATGGGTGTCCCTGCACCAGCTGTAGGGAGCAGCCTGGGGACGTGGTTGAGTTCAGCACCAAGAAAGTGTGGGTGCAGCAGCAGGGCTGGTCATCACTGGTGCTGGTGAGGCAGGGGTGGGAGAGCTCCTGGCAGGTTCCCTTCTCCCAAGGGGAACACGGGGGCTTCCATGTGTGCCCATCCCTGCACCCGCACACGGCTCCCTGGCTCCACTGTGCAGACAGCACTCAGGGCAGGGTATCCATATGCATCCTCAGCCCTGTCGCATTGAAGATACGACTTGACCATTCACCACCTGCAGGAGCTCTGAGCACCCACAGCTGAGAACTGAATCCAACCCTCCTTCCCTAACACATCATCCATGAGACCATTGCTGGAGGCCCTGAAGAGCCCTGGGAAAGAAACAGACACTTTGATGGTGAAAGTCCCTGAGCACATTTTAGAATCTGACTTTGGAAGGAGAGTCAAACCTTCAAGTACTGCAGTAAGGAAATCCACTTTTATTTGAGCGAAGCCAGGACTGACACAGAAACACAAGGACAGACATATTTACAGCAGGTATGGCAATTACACAGAGCGAGTTCATGCTTCTGACAAAGGAGGATGCATTCAAAAACTTATGTAAAAAAATCATTATAAACGCATAGAGAATGCTCAAAGCACAGAACTCTCTGACATGCATTAGGAACCACTTGTTAGGAAGGACAGGGAACTTATTTCTAGCACCAACTGAGCTGGTTTCATTAGGGCGTTCTTGAGATCCTTGTTCCTCATGCTGTAGATGAGGGGGTTGACCGTTGGAGGCACCACTGCATACAGAACAGCCACCACCAGATTCAGAGACGGGGAGGAGATGGAGGGGGGCTTCCCGTAGGCAAATGTGCAACTGCTGAGAAACAGGGAGACCACAACCATGTGCGGGATGCACATGGAAAAGGCTTTGTGCCGGCCCTGCTCAGAGGGGATCCTCAGCACAGCTCTGAAGATCTGCACATAGGACAGCACAATGAAAACAAAACATGCAAAGAATAAACAAATACTAACCCCAAGAAGTCCAACTTCCCTGAGGTAGGAGTCTGAGCAGGAGAGCTTGAGGATCTGGGGGACCTCACAGAAGAACTGCTCCACCACATTGCCTTGGCAGAACGGTAGGGAAAATGTGTTCCCAGTGTGCAGGAGAGCATTGAGAAAGCCACTGGTCCAGGCAGCTGCTGCCATTCTGACACAAGCTCTGCTGCCCAGCAGGGTCCCATAGTGCAGGGGTCTGCAGATGGCAACATAGCGGTCATAGGCCATGACTGTGAGGAGAAAAAACTCTGCTGAAAACAAGAATGCTACCAGGAAGACCTGGATAACACATCCTGAGTAGGAAATGATCCTGTTGTTCCACAGGGAATTGGCCATGGATTTGGGAACAGTTGTGGAGATGGATCCAAGGTCAAGGAGGGAGAGGTTGAAGAGGAAGAAGTACATGGGGGTGTGGAGGTGGTGGTCGCAGGCTACGGCTGTGATGATGAGGCCGTTGGCCAGGAGGGCAGCCAGGTAGATGGCCAGGAAGAGTGAGAAGTGCAAGAGCTGCAGCTCCTGTGTGTCTGTGAATGGCAGAAGGAGGAACTCATTGAATGAGCTGCTGTTGGACATTAGCTCCTTTGGGAGTCCTGTCCAAGGAAGGAAAGAAAGCAAAAATTTAGAGCGGACTTGTCTGAGCCAAACCATTTCAGTTTCTCAAAATTCCCCATATTTCCTCTCTCCCTTAATTCAGCCCCATTTCAGGTGATCCACGTTGAAATGGCTGTATTCCTGCAGCAGGGACCCGCTTCCCATGGCTCCAAAGAGTTGTTTCTGCTGTGCTGCAGGTGTAACTGGATGTGTCAAACTGCTCTTTGATTAGTATTTCTGGAGATTCATGGGAATGGCGTCTTGCATTGCTTAGAAGGGACGTGGCCCGGAAACCCCGCTGGGAATATTCTCCATTCACCAGCATGAGAGCTGAATACAGCGCTCACACCAGTTGTGTCTGAAGGTGAAGAGCTTTGTGAAGGATTTGTCCCCATCTATCTTGCCCTCCTCAACAGAGATACTTGTATCTGAATCTGTCACACCAGATCTGACTCCAGCCAGGGAGGAGGACAGTCAAATGGAAGCAAGGAAAGACCTTACCTCTTTTTAGATGTCGAGATGTCTAGAGACAGACCTTGTCCTCATGCCACTTCACCATCTGCACCTGTCTTCCAGAAACTTCAGAGAGAAGGAGTAGCTTTGCTGCACAAAATCTGCAGGAGTCGATGGCCTCCCCTTCCATGGCAGGGCTCTTCAATATGCAGAAAAAAAGTCTTCTCTGCAAAAGGGTCACTGCAGGAGTCTGTTGATATAGAAATGTGCGTATATATATAATATATATAATGGTGCACACATATAATATATATAATGGTGCACACAGAAACACACAAAGGTGCCTCCTCAATGTGGGAGCATTCTTAGATAGAACAGAAATGTTTGGCATTTCAATCACTCTCAGCATGAAACCCTTGTGCATTCCAACAGCAGAAAAAGGACTTTGTCACAGGACCTGCTTCATCACTGAGCCTTGCCCCTCACTGTCGTGTACTTGCACCTCACTCAGATGAAGGACAACGACACTAACAAGTGAGCCCAGTTCTCCCTGCAGAAACCTCCCAGGAGCAGGGGACTGTCCAGGAGCACCCCCATGTTTGCAGGTGCTAAGGGACAGCTCAGATAGACCCTGATGCAGCAGCCCAGGAGAAGCTGGTGCTGTCTATGGACTAAGGGATGGGTGAGGGGACATTCAGACATCCCTGGTAGACTCTTTGGCTGTTCCTTGAATCTCTTAATGAGTCTCAATCTGTTGTCCAAATCTGCCAGTTTGTTTCCATTTTCCCCTTACCAAGTGGAAGGAAATTTTAAGACCACCTCACTAACTTCTCCTTCAGGAAACGCCTGCCTTGCCTTTCCTTTTGAAAAGTGTTCCCTTAAACGTGCTCACAGCTAGACCTGTGAGCAGACCGGACCCACGCAGCACCCTCCCAGCAGGTGAAGGAGCCTGTCCTGGTAGAGGATAATCCTCCCACCCAGAACTTCTCCCCTCAGTGCTGTGGGGAGCTCCCTGGGCAGGCTGAGTGTTGACCTTCACAGGCGACACAGTCGCTGCTGCAGGCACACAGCACCTTTGAGTGCAGGGACCCTGCTCTGAAGTGCAGACCTCTCACCCTGTCTGCACAACCCGGCTTCACATCACTGCTGTTTCTGTTGGGGAAGGCAGCAGGATGCACTGCCCTTAGGTGGTATGTTAGAGAATCCCTGCTCTGAAGCAGCTCCTCTTCCTCCGCACTGCAAAAGCCATGAGAAAGAAGCAAAAAATGCTGCCAGCCTTGGGGTGTGATGGGTTCTTATGTCACCTTCAAGAAGCTCCGTAGCATTGTGCTGTAAGCAAAATCTCACCATGTCAAGAGCTGTGGAGGTCTCCTCTGTCCTCCCACTCCACACTGCCGTTCCCCTCTCACTGCCTTCTCTCCTCCCCTGTCTGCAGCAGCAGGCAGTGCCCGCAGCCCTGCTGCTCTTGGCACAGGAGCTGCTCCTGCACTCGGCTGTCTCTGGGCAGTGCTGACAGGCTGCCACGAGCTGCCTCCGTCCCAGGAGCCTGGCCCCGCTCAGGAGCAGAGGCCCAGCTGAACTCATCAATTTCTCTGTCCCTTGTGCTCCCTCCTCCTGGGGAATGTTCACTGGAATAGAGTGAAGTAATCACCTGTTGTCTCTTCCCATCGAGCGGAGAGGAACTATTTCCAACATTGCAAGTCCGTTCATCAGAGCATGACTACCTATGAGAAATGGAAATGTGCTCCTGTGGAACCTCTGATGCTCATCTCTTCACAGAATCACAGAATGGTTAAGGTGGAAGGAATCTCTAGAGATCATCAAGTTCAACCCCCTTGCTCCAGCAGGGACACCTAGAGCACATGGCACAGGGTGGCATCCAGGCAGGTTTTGAAGATCTCCAGAGAAGGAGACTCCACAACCTCTCTGGGCAGCCTGTTCCAGGGCTCTGTCACCCTCACAGTAGGTTCAGGGGATGAGTCACTCTGCCCATCTCATGCTGGTCTAGAAGCCCCTGTCATGAAGTGGGATTCAGAAAAATCCTGCAAACTCCACAGGCAGCTCAAGTGATTCCCCTTTCAAAACTGAAGTGAGCACAACATAGAGGTCTGCAAGAGAGCTCCTTGTCTAAGCTGCAATTGCAATCACTGGAGATGGAGGATGGGAGTCAGTGGCTCCTGCACAAACACCTGGGGACAGCTGAAAAGACTGAGGATGTCCAAAGCCTGTGCCAGTGCCCACTTGCTCTGATGCAGCTCCTCAGAGACCTGCATCATCCTAGAGCATCAGGGTGGGGGCCTCAGGAGAATTGCACTGCCCATCTGAAATGACCCCAGATGCTAAATACAACAGGAGCCCCATTCACTATGAAGATGAGGCATAGAAAGATTCTGGCGTAAAGCAGCAGTTCTGGTAATTCAATGCAGATACTTGATCTGATGGCATAGAAAAATGCTGGCAGGGCCTTGTCAGATGCCTGGAGTGTCCAGCACAACCATGTGTCTCTAGCAGATACAGTAGGGCACCTGCAGGAAAACCATGCCCCATTGCAGTGCATGCTGGGCAAGTGCCCCAGGCTGTGCTGAGTTTCCTACCTCTACCCTAACCAATGAATTCCAGCACTGACTGCAGGGAAAATTGTCCCACCTACATGCAGAACTGTCCCACGTACATGCAGAATGCTGCAAAAAGATGAGGCACATCACTCCAAGCTCTGTGCTCTGGTCTCTGAACTCTCAAACCCTTCTAGCTCCCCTCCCCTGAATTCCTGCTCACCCTGCTAGATTATATGAACAGGGACTTCTTCAGTAGCACCTTCGTTTTTCTAGAGATTGCTTCAAGAAATCTGCCATCCTGCCCTGTCCCTCAGGCTAGGCAGCTGTGACAGTCAGAAGTGCTCCATGTGCCCACCTACAGCACCTGCACACATACACGCATGGTGCCTATGGCATTCGCATGGTCTTTGGGTGCCTGGCTCCCCTTGAGTATCTCCTTTCTTGTGCTTATTGGCCAGATAGGCCCAGCAAAGGTGCTGCTGGTGCTGTCAACAGGCAGAGTGGGCAACGGCCCTTCTGGAGCTTCCTCACAACCTGCTGATCTCTCCATGGGCTTTGGAGTCTTCAGTCCATGTCCTTGGGGTGGCCTTTGCTCTGGCACAGTGATGCACAGAACATGCCTCCAGCAGCAGCATCCCCACACATCTGGGCATGCACTCATGCAACAAGGGGAAACATATCCTAAGGATTCATGGTTTAATTCTGCATTTCAGATATCATAATTCGTATTGCTTTATTGTACACTCATACCCGCTTATGACAAGCTGAAAATGGAGAGGAAAATGAGCAAAGACTTTTTTTTTTTTTTTACTTTCTTTTTCTTTTTTAGCAGGATTTGGAGGAGGATCTGGAGCTGAGCCCACAGCAAGGCAGCAAAGCTACCGGGTGTCACATTTCATTTGGAAGGAGACTCCTCCCATCTGCCAACATGATGGTCATCAGCCAGCTGGCCAAGCTGGTGAGGAGAGCCTTAAATTGGAAGTGAGTCAGGGGAGAAGAAGACTCCAGCAAGAGAGAGAAGGTGGTGGCCTGAAATGATAGGGAAAGGTGCAGGTGAGAGAGCAGTGGGATGCAGGGAGCGAGGCTTAGGGATGGAAAGAGAGCCAGTCAGGATTGTTGGTATGAGGATTAGTGGGCAGAGCAACAGCTATGGCTTTGTGAAGATCTCTGCTATAGATCTTGAAAAAAGCAATAATGATGAGGTCCCCATGGTCTTCACCAAGACATTGTGATGGCGTCTTTCTCCATGGTCTCCACCAAGGCATCATGATGGGATCTCCATAGTCCCCACAAAGGCATCGTGATAGGGTCTCGGTGGTCTCCACCGGGCATCGGAATAACGTCCCCATGGAAACCACCAGGGCTTTGTGATGGCAGTGGCATCATGTCCATAAGGCCGCTGTGAGGGGACGGGCCCCATGGTGACCATGCCCTTTCTGGGGACAAAGACCCCAGGCTCCCCACTCTGGGGACAGCAGCTCCATCAGGAGGGAGCAGCTCCCCTTGGTGCCAGTGTCAGGTCCCCACAAGAGGATCCTGGACATGGACAAGGAGCGGCAGGCGAACGGCTGTTCCCAGCCCACAGACAGGCTCTCAGGCTTGCAGGAGAGCAGGAGCGAGGTGAGCAGTGGGGCTGAAGGGAGAGGCAAGCAGCGGGAATGGCATCCACACGGAGAGCACAACGATGGTGTCGAAGGGGAGCCGGGATGAGGGGAGAGTTGAGAGCTCTTCTGGGGAAGGTTCCTTTATTCCTGGCCCTGGGTGTTGATGTCACTGGGGTAGATTCAGTTTGTGCCAAAACAGAGCATTTCCTTGAAGCTGGTCCCCAACTTCCTGAACCAGTCGAGAGAGGACGACACCTCCGAGTGCGACGTGCTCTGTGCAGAGAGTGAGGGGTGGCAGGGACAGCTGTGGGCAGGGGGCTTTTCTGAGCACTGGGCTCTGAGTGGGACAAGGAAACCTTACAGGTATAGGCCTGATGGTAACAAAAACCTTTAGAAAATTTGTTTAAAACAAATCTAGAAAGAAATTAAGAGAAAGAATTAAAGCAAAAAAATCATTTGTTATACTTTCCACCTTTATTCGTTGTTGTGTTTTAGTACACTAGACTTTGGCATGATCATTTGTTCCTGAAAAGGGAAGTGATTTTCAGAACTGGGTGGGATGCAGTCCCAGAGTCCTGGACAGCTGGTGCCATTCCAGGTGCTGTGATCCCCTGTGCCCAGCCTCCCTCTGCCGCTCTGAGGGGCTCTGCTCTCCCGCAGGTCCCTGCGAGAGCTCTCAGGCCCACGCAGGTCACTCAGAGACACTGGGACATCTCCAAGTCCCGCTGGGTGCTGGTGCTCAAACACTTGAGCTCTGCCTGCAAAGATGAAGGACTGTTTTCAGTGTTTTCCAGTGATGAAAGAGTGGAAATCTTCAGGAACTTGCTGAATCTGCTGTGAAGAACTATTTATCTGCCCTTGCTTTTTAATGTCCACTGCTCTGTCCATTTGACTGTAGAGGAAATCTCTGTGATCGCACCCATATTTTCTATGTCTTGAATACATTAATCATTCCTGCAGCCCCTCTGGGCAGCCCCTCTCCCAGCACAGCACTCACCCCCACTCCAGGCATGTTCTGCCCCCGGACGTCTCCTGTGCTCCAAGGTGGCTCCATAACCCCTTCTAGCAGGATGGGCATCTGTCCCAGCTCTGTAACGAGTGGGACTGTCCTCAGCAGATCCCTCCTGAGCACTCACCCTCTCCAGGGTCCTGGGCACCCACAACGGGCAGCTGAATCCAGTCCTCTTTCCCTAACTCAGGAACATGGCTGCACAGCCCTCTGGTGTATCAGCCAAGCCTCCCGCATTTGCATCATCACAAAATTTGCTGGGAGTGCACTCTGTTCCTTCTTCCAGGTTACTGATGGAGAAGTTGAATAGGATTGGACCCAATACTACTCCCTGGGGGACACAGCTGGCTCCAGACCCCAAATAGACTCTGTGCAAATGTCTGGGCGCAAGTAGGAAAACCTGAGAGAACCTGGGGTCCTTTCCTAGCAACTACTAAAGAAAGGCAGAGTTTCCTCATAGCTCCTGCCCATGCAGATGTGCTAGAAATCCCAGGCATGCATCATGGCCTTGCAGGCCTACTTCAGTGTCCCTGAATCAAGTATCTGAAATGAATTACAGTCACAGTTTACATTGTCAACATCTCCATGTGTCTCAGCTTCCTAGTGAGTGTGGCTCTAACAGTAGTGAGCATCTAGTGCTATTTCAGATGGCCAAGGAAGATGCCCACCAGGCCCTGACCAGGCATTCTAGAAAGATGTGAGTATCACATTTGCTCTGTCAGAGCAATAGACACTAGCCCGTGCCTGGGACAACCCTGTCTCTTCAGATGTCACCTGGTGTCACCAGGCAATTGACTCCCACCCGAATTGCCACGGGAAGGCTGCCTCTAGACTTTCCTTCAATTCACTCATGTTTAGTTTTGTGTGTTGGAGCTTTGCATGGAACCATGGAAACCTGTGGTGACGCTTGGTTGCCATTTCTCTCATATTAGAGAGATTTGAGATCACACTCTAACCATAGGCACGAGAGCTGAGATCTCCTAAACAACACTGGACCCCTGGTCTCACCCCACCTGCCCTTGTCCCACCATGACTCTGTACCCCAGAGGTCCCTTGGTGTCAGTGCTGGAAAAGACACTGCAGAGGGAAACTCTCCTCCCTGCACTGGGAGCTAAAAGAAGCGGCTCAGAGAACCCCCAGTCTCTGCTAGTGAAGGGGGAAGCCTGGCTTCCTGCTTTATCATGGTCTATGTTTAAGTGCTAAATGAGAGATTCCTGTGCAGATGTGACAAAAACTAGGTATCTTTATTTTATTATTTATTATTTTAAGATGGATATAAAAGAGAGAAGTAAAAAGGAAAGAAATGAATAAAATACAGCCTTGATACCAGATATCCTGGTGAGTGAATGAAACAGTTGTTACCACGGACCTTGTACCCACTGGATGAGTTTCTTCAGTGCCCCCTTGAGCTCCTTGTTCCTCATGCTGTAGATGAGGGGATTCAGGGCTGGAGGCACCACCGAGTACAGAGTGGACACAACCATATCTAAAAGTGGGGAGGAGATGGAGGAGGGCTTCAGGTAGGCAAACAATACAGTAATGACAAACAAGGAGACCACAGCCAAGTGCGGGAGGCACATGGAAAAGGCTTTGTGCCGACCCTGCTCAGAGGGGATCCTCAGCACAGCTCTGAAGATGTGCACGTAGGACACCACAATGAAAACAAAACACCCAAAGACTAAAGAGGTACTAACAACAAGAAGGCCAACTTTCCTGAGGTAGGAGTCTGAGCAGGAGAGCTTGAGGATCTGGGGGACCTCACAGAAGAACTACTCCACCACATTGCCTTGGCAGAGTGGCAGGGAAAATGTGTTCCCAATGTGCAGGAGAGCATTGAGGAAACCACCGGCCCAGGCAGCTGCTGCCATTTTGGCACAATCCCTGAGGCCAAGGATGGTCCTGTAGTGTAGGGGTCTGCAGATGGCAACGTAGCGGTCGTAGGCCATGACTGTGAGGACAGAAAACTCTCCTCCAATCAAGAAGACAAAGAAAAATATCTGGGCCCCACATTCCGAGTAGGAAATGTCCCTGGTGTTCCACAGGGAATTGGCCATGGATTTGGGAACAGTCGTGGAGATGCAGCCAAGGTCGAGGAGGGAGAGATTAAGGAGGAAGAAGTACATGGGGGTGTGGAGGCGGTGGTCTCAGGCTACGGCTGTGATGATGAGGCCGTTGGCCAGGAGGGCAGCCAGGTAGATGGCCAGGAAGAGTGAGAAGTGCAAGAGCTGCAGCTCCCGCGTGTCTGCGAATCCCAGGAGGAGGAACTCGTTGAGGGAGCTGTTGGACATTTCACTCTCTCCAGGCTTTGTGGATTGTTCAGAAAAGAAAAGATATTGAGCAGTTATCCCAGATTTTTAAAGTTAATTATCTCCTGGTTTGTAAAAGGGCTTTTCAGTATCTACAGCACCACTTCTAATGAAGGTGTATTGAGAGCACAATTTGGGGATTTTTGACATTTATTTTGACATGTATTTTCTTTGGGATGCCCCTCTCACCTCTGCAGAGTGTTCCACAGAGGCAGAATTTTTCAGCATTTCTGCTGGGAATCGTGAGAAAATGGATTTATAGTCATGTTATGCAGAGTGAGGAGAGTTCCTCTGCCTATTAGCCTTGATTGCAGCTGTTGTGTGCCCAAACCTCTTTGAGGTGCATGGTGATCACCCTAACCAGTTGCCCTAGAAAGAACCCAGTCTCTCCTAAGAGCAGACCAGTCCAGTTTCAAAACCTTGGATCTCCAACTTCTCTCCCTTTCTCAGGGCACCTGAGGGAGATCTCCAAGCTTCGCTTCTAGCCAATAATATGCAGGACTCTTTTCAGCTGCCCATATGCAGTTTCCAAACTGTTTTTTTCATACTCTCAGTCTCTGTAACAGATTCTTCAGAGGTCTCCTGGACATCACAGAGATGGCAGGAGGCAGCAATGTCCCTCCTGAGGGCACCTTCAAGTCTGTTAAGTCATTACAGGCAAAATGGTCAAATGAAGTTGCATTGAAGATGGACTGTGCTTAAGGGAGAGTTAGCTCAGTTCCTAAACCCCTGGGCTGCATTTCCTGGAGTTGCACATGTTAGAGGGGACTGGAGGCACCTCACTCCCATGCATATTCTTCTCTTCCACAGCTTGCACAGTAGGTGTCTGAACTGCATCTGAAAACTCTGCAACCCCAGGGAGCCCAAGAGAAGAACAGGAGGGGAAACAAGGAGCAATCCTGCGATCCTTCTGCCAAGGGGAGAAATGAAAGACAAGGCAGAGGGGCGCTCAGCAACACCCTTACCTCACCTATGTGGGCATGCTACCTCACAGATGGTGACATTGCAGGCCATGCATCTGATGCCCCTATACTGGGCAGCAGGAAATGTGCCCATAGCAGGAGGGATGCCCCTGTCCTTTGCCAGGGATCTGGCTGTAGTGGAGTGGGCTGATACCCTGGACCCCAAGGCTGTCAGGGCAGAGAGGCTGCTGGGTGGCAGAGGAGACGTGGCAGGGCTTGCTCAGAGGAAGGTGTCCGCATTGGAAGGACTGAGCATGACTTCCCCAAATCCATCCTCCCATCATGGTGGGCACTTCCCTCTCCTTCCGTGACCATCTCTGCTACCCACAGCAGTCCCTGATGGCACCTTACTCTGTCCCAACAATTTTTGTCAGTCTGTGCTCACAGAGCACATCACCTTTGTGTGCTCAGTTCTGCCCTACAGAAGCCTCTGGGGACAGGGAACTGTCCAGGGGCATCGCTGTGCAGGCACTTTACGGAGCAAGTAAAATAAATTGCACAAAGGTGATGCTGATGCTGTCTGCAGACTAAGGTGGGTTGAAGAGGCTGTATAAAGTTTCTCACAGACCTATTGATCTCTGAGAGGGAAGGGTTGAGTCCCAATTGCTTGGCAAAACAGAATACACTCCTCTTTTCTCCCTGCAGCAGTTAGGGAGATAACTGAAAGTGCAGACAGGAAGAGGAAAGTTCCTGCCCTTGGAAGTAGCCCTTCTCCTGATCTTCCTCTTGAAAAGACTCTTGGGACATGTCCTGTACATGAACAAGGTGAGCAGATGTGACCGAGGCAGCACAGTCTCAACAGGAAGATGATCCTGGCTGAGTGGGAGCCAGCCCTGTCAGAGCTTCTCTGTGCAGCACTGACCCTTGCAGGCAGCAGAGTCACTGCCCAGGGTGCTCCCTCGGGTGCAGGGATGCTGCTCTGATTCAGAAACCTGGAGAGACCTATGTGCACACCCAGCACTTGACACCCCTGCAGCGATACCTGCAAGAAAGGAGCAGCATGCCGTGCCCTGTGAAGGTGCATCAGGGAATCCCTGAGCTGAATCAGCTCCTTCTCCTGCCATGCCCTGGATACTCCAGGAGAGACAAGTCCTATCAGTCATGGGGTGGGATGGGTTCAGAAGATCCCTCCAGGAAGCTCAGCAGCATTGCCCTACAGCCAGAGACTTACCACGCAAGGGGCTGTGAAGATTTCTTCCTTCAGTGAGCTCTGCTCTGGCCTCCCGCTCCACACTGCCGTTCCCCTCTCGCTGCCTTCTCTCCTGTCCGCAGCAGCAGGCAGTGCCCGCAGCCCTGCTGCTCTTGGCACAGGAGCTGCTCCTGCACTCGGCTGTCTCTGGGCAGTGCTGCAAGGCTGCCACGAGCTGCCTCCATCCCAGGAGCCTGGCCCCGCTCAGGAGCAGAGGAAGAGCTGAACTCACCAATTTCTCTGTCCCTCGTGCTCCCTCCTCCAGGGAAACGTGCACTGTAGTCAACTAAAATAATCCCTGATTGTCCCTCTCTAAACCCTAGGAAAGACTGGTGTCAGCACTGTGATTTGTTTCATCAGAGCATGGTTACTTGGAAGAGCTGAAAATGTCCCACTCAGGAAGCCCCTCTTCCCAACTCTTAGCTAGGCAAGATCAATGAATACAAGAATAGAGCTCACTTTCCCAGTGTTCAGGTATTGGTTGATGTTATCCAGTTTGGGATTCTTAGGCTGGTTTAGAAGACCCTGGGCTGCCATGGTATTCTGTGGTGAGCTCCACAGAAACACACAGCAGGTGGGATTCCCCTTGCCCAAGCTGAAGTGAGCACAGCAGGGATGCCTGGATGGGAGGTCTTGCTCTATGCTCCCAATCACTGGTCGTTCAGGGTGGGTGTCAGCTGCACACACACAAACCCTTGGTGACACTGGAAGGGTCAGAGGTGGTTGAAGGCATGTGCCAGTGTCTGATTGCTATGATCACCATACCTACTTTCTTCTAGAGCATGTATTGGGACCGGGTAGGGAATTGCTTTCGTCCACCAAAATGTTATCAGATGCCCACTGCTACCAGAGCTCTACTCACTAGGAAGCTGAGACACGAGCAGATGCCGGCATTGAAACAATTCATCTTATTCTGTTCAGGAACTTGTCCCTTTCAAGTGGTTTTGGGCACACAGGTTTCTTAACACTGCCCACACATCTGGATCCCACCACTGTCCTTCAGCCAAGTCCTAACAGTCTAAGCCAAGCTTACTTCATCAATGAGAGAGGCACATCACACCAAGGTCTCTGCATCCTTCATACGTTCTAGCTCTCCCTCTCTTGAAACTCTTCACACCCCTAGATGTCATGAACGGGACTTGGGCCAATGATGATCTCAGGCTGTGAACTCAGGCCAAGGGACTTTTCGCTGGCATCCTGTCCTTCCTGGAGATTGGTTCACCTCTGTCACAGGTCCCAAGGCTGCCAGCCTAACTACAAATGCTGTCTAAGGATGTTTGAGAATGTGAGAATGAGAAGGATAAGGAAAGCGGGACCACCACATTGAGGAATGAGACCCCCTTCTGGAATGTGCGCGTGCACAGTCTTAGAAGCATTCTATGACAGGAAGGTGGAGATTTGCCCGCCCCTGGGCAGCCTCCTGGCATGTAGTGGCCTTACGTGACAGGATGCCCCAGGAATAAAACATGAGGGCAGACTCCGGTGGGATGGAGACTCCCAACATCGAGGTGAACGTTGTCTCCTGCAGGGATGCCCGCTATAACTGAGAGCCTGCCAGCCTCTCCACTCCGCTCTCTTGGAGAAATGTGTGGTCTCATAGTTCTGCTGGCAAGTATTATTCAGTAAGTAACTGTTTCATATTCCTTTGTACTTGTAGCTATGTTGCTTTGATTAAAGGCATCAGTGTCAGTAAGTCTGTCTCATCAGATGTGTTTTTATTGCCGAATCCCGAGCCCATGCGGCACACCTGCTAGGGAGCAGAGGACCAGCTGGACTCACGAATTTCTCCATTACTCTCCATTACTGGGGAACGTGCACTGGAATAGACTGAAATAATCAACAGTGGTCTCTGTCTAAGCTCTGAAGGAAGATTAATGCCAGCATTGCAGCTGGTCTCATCAGAGGATGGTTATTTGCAAGAGGTGGAAACATCCCAATCTGGAAGACCCTATTGGCATCTCTTACCTGAGCAGGACACCTAGATGGGGACAAGAAGAGAGCTCATTTTCCCAGAGTTCAGATATTGACTCAGATGAGCCAGGCTGGGCTTTTCAGGCTGGCCTAGGAGTCCCTGGGCTGGAGGCGAATTCAGATCCTTCCCATGTGCTCTACAAAAGCACCCAGGAGGTGGGATTCCCCTTGTGCAGGCAGAAGGGAGCACAGCAAGGCTGTGTGCAGGCAAGATCCTGCTCTATGCGCCCTTTAATATCACTGGGGATGGAGGGGGAAAGCCAGTTGCTCACACACAAGCACATGGTGACACTGAAAGTGAGTGAGGTGCTTGAAGGCATGCACCTACTTCTGTCAAGAGCGTGAACTGGGGACCAGGTAGGGAGTTGGTGACCTGAAAGGACACCACATGCCCACTGCCACCAGAGCTCCACGACTAGGCAGCTGAGGCACATGCAGACACTGCAAGCAGTTGATGTCGATCAGTGCAGGCACCTGACTCAGTGACCCAAAACAGGCCCACAGGGACAGGTGGGCTGCCTGGGGTGTCCAGCACAACCCCATGTCTCTAGTAGATACAGCAGGGCATCTATAGGAAAACCAGGACCCTTTGGAGTGGTTGCTGGCAAGAGCCTAGGAAGACTCAGATTTCCTGACAGTGCCCAAACAACTGGATGCCACCACTGCCTTAGGCCTAGTCCTCCTTATGTACAGTCAAGCGTGCTTCAGAAATGGGAGAGGCACATCACCCCAAGGTGTCTGCTCTAGTCACTGCACCCTTAACACATTCTATCACTCCCTGCCCAGAAACCCTTCACACCCCTAGAGGATATGAAAAAGAAATGGGCTAAGGGTGACCTCAGGCTGCCAAATCACAGGCTGACCAGATACAGGGACTTCTTCACTAACTTGATGTTATGATGTTATGATGAAGCAGTCCTGTCCCACATGCTGATCACTGAGGGATGCCACTAACAGCCAGCTGCCGCTTGGCAGCACTGTACTGCTGATCACTGTTGTCAGTGAGCCTGATGCTCCATCCACCTCCCTTATGGTCCACTGATCTTCTGCAGATCAGTTCACCAAATTGACTAGGAGACTATGAGAAACCTTTTCAATGCCCTTGCTAAAGTGAGGGTTCACAAAATCCCCTGTTTTGTCCTTTTGCACACAGGCTTTCCTCTTGAGGCAGGAGGCAACCAGGTTGCTCTGGGAAGGGCTGACTTTACTCTTGTATCAGGTTGGTAGGTGGTTTCACCAGGAAAATCTCCTGGCTCCTGTCCCAGTGCTGCTCAGCTACAAAAAATATTATTAGTTTGTCCTTAAACTCTCTTGAAATTCCCTTTGCTGCTGCTTGTCCTTGTTGTCTCTTGTCCTTTCCTGACCTTGGCCCCAATCAGACTTTCACCGAGGACAGTGACACCTTCACCTCTAAGCGCAGCCTTGCTGGGGTCTCCAGGCACCACGCGGGCAGGCCTGCTCCATGGTAGGAGAGGGGTCTGCAGACAGTGGGGCTGCCTTGGGGACCCTCAGCAACAGGCAGCAGAGCAGGGGCACATTGCAGGCCCCTGGCGGTGACAAGAAGGCAAGAGTGTCCCTCCTCCCTGGGGGCAGACGCCTTCTGAGGGCAAGGGCACACTGGAGATGTGGGGGACCCTGGACCCTTCCACAAGGCCTCACACACGGTCTCGTTTTCTCCTGCTTTGAGTGTTTTCCCCACAGATTCATTTTTACTAGTATTCTTACACTTTGTCACTTCTTCCCACATTTTTTTTCCACATTTTCCTCTACTTTGATAATTCTCCCATGCTTTCACTTTTTTTCCTTCTCTTTCACAAACCTTCCCTGCCATGCTTGTGACCATTTTCCCACATCTTTTACTGCCATGCTTGTGACCATTTCCTTTGTCTTTTACCCAACCTCTCCTTCTTTTCCCATGCTTTCTCGATATTACTGAGCTCTCGGTGTTCTTTTTGCACTTCCCTTTTTTTCCCCATCACTTCACACTTTTTCCACTTTTGTATGTTTTTGACCATATTCCTACACTATTCCGTACTTTTGACCATATTCCTACACTATCGTTCCTTACCCATGTTTTTCCCTATTTTCCACGATCTGGACACTTCTCCAATGCTTTTGCACTGCTTCCCGCCATTTCAATATTTTTTCCAATCCTTACATCTGCCAGCTATTATTTTCCAACTCTTACGCACATTTGCCACACTTTCGCACTTTTGCCTATGCTTTTAGTAATTTTCCCATGCTTTACCTACTTCCCCTTCCTTTAACTGTTCTCCTGCACTTGCCATATTCTTCCCACTCATTTCCACTTGTAGAACCTTGTTAAAAATCCTGTACATATCAATAAAACCTATAACAATTTCTTACATATTAAGAAGATAGCCAATGTCTCTTAGCAAGGCAGGGCACCTAGAAGGGGACAAGAATGATTTCTTTACATATTGATTGCAATTAATAAATGGTATTAACTCCCTTCTCCACTCCTGCCACTCAATGCTGCACCCACAGGGCAGGAATTTGCGGGGTGGTAAATGAGTGTGGGCAGAAACAAGCCCATGTCAGAAACCTAAGTGCGAGATTCCCAAGTGTTTTGTCTTTTCATGGAGGCTGGTTGGGGGTTGGCGTCACATGGAGCTGAGGGGATGTAAAACGCGGCTGTTCCCATGTGCTGACCTGATGGTCGAGCAGGTGGCCATGCTGGTGAGGAGAGCCTCAAAGTGGGAGCAACTCGGGGAGGAGGAGGACTCCAAAGGGAGTGAGGAAGTGATGGCCTGGGATGGCAAGGAATAGCCACGGGGTGATGTGGGAAAGAGAAGCTCAGGGAGGGAGCAGTGGGATGCAGGGAGCTCTGCCTTGGGGTGAACCAAGAGGCAATCGAGAGCACAGGGGCGAGGACGGGGGTGGCCTCATGGTGGGTGTCAGCTATGGAGCGCCTGATGAGGGGCAGCCTCTGCAAGGCCTGGGGAGCGCAGAGCTGTGGAGAGGACAACTCGTCCTGCGCCCCAGGGACCTGTTCAGGAGTGGGGAGAGGAGGTGCCTGGTGTCCCCATGGCGACTCCCAGGGCTTTGTGATGGGGGTGGCATCACACCCACAGGCCACTGTGATGGGGCAGTCCCCAAGGTGACCGTGTCCCTGCTGGGGTCTTCACTCTGAGGATTGCGGCGCAACCAGCAGGGAGCAACTCCCCTTGGTGCCCGTGCAAGAGGTCCTCAGAGAGGTTCCTAGAGATGGAGAAGGAGCAGCAGGCGAACGCCTGCACCTCATCCATGGAAGGGAACTCTAGTGCGCAAGAGTGCACGAGTGAGGTGAGTGGTGGGGCTGGAGGGAGAGCTGGGAGGCAGGGACGGGACCTGCATGGAGAGCACAGGGGTGGTGGGGAAGGAGCCCTGAGTCAAGATAGCCAGGCAGGAGCTCCTCCAGCGAGGGGACTTGTATTCCTGGGTGCGGGAAAAGCACCCTGACCTGCACTCTCCCCCTGTACTTGATGCTGGTGATGTCGCACCCCAAACACTGTGTTCAACTCTGGGCCCATCACTAGAAAAAGCAAAAATAAAAGCCATGGAGGCACTGGAGTGTGCCCAGAGAAGGGCACCAAAGCTGGTGAAGGCTTTGGAGCATGGACCCTATGAGAAGTGGCTGAGGGAGCTGGGGTTATTTAGTGTGGAAAAGAGGAGCCTCAGGGGAGACATTATTGCTCTGCACAACAACCTGAGAGGTGGTTGTGGTGAGGCAGGGTTGATCTATTCTCCTAAATAACTACCAATAAGACAAGAGGAAATGGCTTCAAGTTGCACCAGGAGAGGCTCAGGTTAGATATTAGGAAAACTTTCCAGGTGGAAAGAGTGGTGAAGCATTTGAAGAGGCTGCCAAGGGAAGTGGTAGAATCACTGTCCCTGAGAGCATTCAAGAAATGTGCAGATAAGGCACTTTAGAGCCATGGTTTAGCAGACATGGGGTTGAGGGGTTTACAGTTGGACTGAATGGTTTTGAAGATCTTTCCCAACATAGTGATTCTATGATTCTTTGATCTGGACACTCCAAGGCCCACATGAACCCCATGAGCTCTGTACTGAGGGCGGAGAGCAGGTCCAGGCCACGCACAGCCGCATTGTGCTCAGCCAGGAGGTTCCCTTCGACACGAGGCTGGGCTTTCCCGTCATTTGGAGCTGCTCGTACCAACACAAGTCTCCCCATCACGGGCCTCCTTCTCCCCATAGGTGGGCCAGCAGGAGCTGCCCGCAGCAGTGCAGCGCAGCGGGAGCCCGGCTTCGTCCCACCAAAGTGACCGGCTGTCACCACAGCCCGGCCCTCAGGGCTCACACACCTCTGAAGACGGCATCGCACAGGTACAGAGCTGAGCGGCGGTGGAGGCCGAGCCTCTGCCTGACTCCCCATGGGGCCGAGAAGCAGGCGGGACGTGCTGGGAGACACCAGGAGGTCTCTGTGCCCGGCAGGCCGAGCGCTGCTCTGCACGGCAGCCTGCACGCACCCGCCTCGGGCTCTCCGAGGAGCTGCCTTTGCCCAAGGCTTGCCCATAGGCACGAGCCCTCTCCCCAGGCAGCCTTTGGGAGCAGGGCAGCAGCCACCTGCATGGCAGAGCCATCGTCAAGGGGGTCAGAGGCTGCAGGAGGTTTCCCGTTGGGAAGGATGGAGGGAGGGACCAAGGACGGCAGTAAGGACTGCCTTTGTGGTGGCCTTCATTGCAGGTTGTGGAGGAGAAGGCCAGCGATGTCCCCTCCACAGTGCAAGAGCCGCAGCCCTCCACCAGCCTTGGAAGGCCTCAGGAAACGCCATCGCCCTCTCCACGGGAGCCAGCACAGCCTGATGCCAACAGAGCTAGGATGGAGCTCACTGTACCTGTGCCCCCACACGCACTGGCACGCGTCATCCATCAAGACGCCCAGACAAGATCTTGGCAGCTCCAGAGCATAGAGTGGCGCCCCAGCACATCATCTTCTGCACCTCAGACAGGGCCTGATCCCTACAGTCATCGGGGACAATTCCAGTGCAGCATTCCTAGCTGGCCGAGCTGGCCTAGCGGACTAAGCTGCCCAAGTGGGCCAGTGAGAGTACGGACATCACGGACACGGCAGCAGCCCTTGGAGATCACGTGCCACCTCCAAGGAAGGCCAGTGCACGTGCATGAAGACAACACTGCACGCTACCTGGCTGTGCTCAGTATCAGAACAGAGCCGCTGGAGGAGCTGGAGAGGAGCTGCCTGCAGCGCACTGGACAGAGCTTGGCCCAGCTCCGAGAAGGAGCTTTTCCAATGAGGGAGCAGAACCTGAGAGAGAGGCAGGACGAGCAGGAGGAGGCCCGTGACAACCGTTTCTCCCTGACGCTGGCAGGATCACTCAATGCCAAACCCAAGGAGGTGAGTGCCAGGGAGTGCTGGGCCATGGGGGAGCCCTCCCAGTGCTGTGGCCAGCAGCTGTGCCGCGCCGTGCGGGACAGCCGGCTTGTCAAAGCACTGGCGGAGCCCCACGAGGCCTTTCCTCCCTTAACAAACCTCCCTCTCTCCTTCTAGCTCCTCGCCAGAAACTCCTTCTATGACCTCTGGAGACCAGAGATCACGCGAGTTGAGCTCCTCAAAGGCGCAAGCTGCAAGTGGGAGGTGCTGGAGCGGCTCTATGCTCATGCCCCAACGCGGGAGGCGCCGAGAGGCCTGGGAGCACTGCAGGAGGAGAGAGTAGAGGACACTGATGAGGAGGAGGAGGATGGGGAAGAGGAGGTGGAGGAAATGAACTCTTTGACCTGGGTCAGAGCCAGCCTTTGCAGCCCGGCTGTGGACCAGGAGACGGAGCACGAGAAGGTGCCCTGCTCGCCCCATGTCAGCACGACAGAGACTGTGAGCGAGGCACCTGGCCACGTGGAGAGCCTTGAGCCAGCAATGCCCAGGGGCGGTGAGCCAGGAGCACCTCCTTTGGCCAACAGCTTTCTGCACGCAGAGGACAGCGTGCCTGTCCCACCAGCAGCAAGTGCAGGAGCAGAACCAGAGGCCTCCCCTGCATCCAGCAACTTCATCCAGCATGCAGGGGAAAATGCTCCTCCGTCTCCATCACTTCCTCCAGAACCTGCACCAGAGGCCTCTCCTTCGGCTGAAAACCCTTGCGATGAGATGAGCAGCAGCCCGTCTCCCAA
Source organism: Tinamus guttatus (assembly GCF_059628265.1). NCBI lineage: Eukaryota > Metazoa > Chordata > Aves > Tinamiformes > Tinamidae > Tinamus > Tinamus guttatus. Next base: position 301,533 of record NW_028288767.1, on the reverse strand, counting down.
GGAAACCCTGCTGCAGGAAACAACAGCAGCAGCTTCTCCCCCAGCTGCAGGCCCTGCTGCCCAGGTGAGCAAGCAGCATCTCCCCTGTCCTCACCATCCCCGGGAGCTGCCGTGGGAGCTGTGTGGGGGGTGCCCAGAGTTACCCCATTTCCTTGGAGCCCCCCTGCCCATGGCATCCCACTGTCACCCCCAGGCATTTATCCTCTGCCATGTCTCCATGGGGAGATGCCGGCTCCTCTCCGTTTCCAAGTGCCAAAGACACAGGAATGAAGTCTGCTCCAGCCCACGTCGCATTCAGCCCTGGGGCCTGGATGCCGAGCGAGGAGGGAAGAGGCAGCCCCAGCAGCAGCCCCCTCCACACCAGGGCACCAGCCCCCTTGTGCCACGCACGCCCCCGGCTGCCTTCCTTTCCCCCTGCCCAGCCCTCTGCTATGGCCCCACAACGAGCCTTGTCCCATTGCCGTGCCAGCCGCAGGTCCCTTCCCTTGGGACATGCAGCCATGGGCAGCCTCCTCTGATCCAAACCCTTTGCCATTGTGCAACCTGGGGCACTGGGACCCTCAGCAGGGCCAGCTGATGGCTGACGGGTGCGTGTTCTTGCTCTGCCCTGCCCATGCAGGTGGCCTTGGAGCCCCAAGAGGAGGAGGAGAAGCCCTCCTCCTGCAGCCCCACACCCGACGTTGAGGCAGGTACGTACCCGCGTGGAGAGCCCTGCTGGGGACAGTGGGCCTGTCCTGGCACAGGGGGTGGCACCGAGGCCGGCAGCAGGAAGCGCTCGGGAGTTTCTGTGCCGAGGACAGAACCCCTCGGGAAGCCCTTGGTGGCAGGGACAGGCAGGTGCAGCCCTGCACCCTGCAGCCCATTGCCCACAGCTCTGCTTCCCACCACAGGCATCGCTGCCCTCCCAGACGTTGCAACTCCCCGGCGATGGCGCTCACGGCTCAGGACGGCGCTTCGAGCTCTGCGCAGAGCGTTCTGCTGCTGCTGCATCCCGGGACAGCGAGAGGAGCAGCGAGCGGATTCCTGTTCCAGACAGGGACCCTGAGATGGGGGCTGGAGCAGAGCCAAGAGACAGAGTGACAGACGCTGTGTCCTGGAGGCTACAGAGATGCTGCCCTGTTGTGTCCGATAGCACCCATGTGCCCAGAGAAACCAAACTCGCCAGCATCGCCAGCAGCCATCGCCTGCTTCAAATAAACCCATTTGGTAGCTTTTTCTCCCCGTGTTAGTTGGTGTCAGAAAATCTCCAGGGAGACAAGTGGGGCTGTGGGGCCATAAGGCCATGGGGTGACTCCTAACTCCGCAGTGGTCTTGGTGGTTGGGGTGGGTAGCAGACCCAGGGCTCCTCGTCACTGATACTGCTGGCACGCGTCTCTGCTCTTGACTGGTTCTCAGAATGACCCCAGGGCTCTTGCAAGAGCAGCAGATTAGGTGAAACACCACCCAGGGAGTGTTCCTCAGAGGCAGAATTTTTCAGCATTTCTACTGGGAATCTTGAGAAGAATGGATTCATAGTCACCTTGTGCAGAGTGA